>NC_080572.1:139050912-139105912 GCF_030247185.1 Malaya genurostris | reverse complement strand
CTACAGTATTCTAGTACTGATCGAACATAGGCGATGTATAATGTTTTAATTGTACAGGGTCCGCCATGTAACTTTTTTTTAAACATGCAATAAAACACAAACGGTTCATCCGATTTCAAAATTTATTTTTTCATATTAAAGTACAATCCTTCCGGTTAATTGTGGAATATAATTTCATTCAAATGGCTACCTCGGCTGGCCTGGCAGTTCGCCATACGGTCGGTCCAGTTTTTTAGTACATTTTCGATTGTATGCAGCTTTATTTCAGCTATGGCTGCACAAATGTTGCCCTTCAAGGCTTGAATTGTCACTGGCTTGTCCACATAACACTTATCTTTGACAGCCCCCCAAAAGATAATAGTCTAACGGCGTTAAATCACATCGTCCAAACGACATCCGAATTTCGACTGATAATTCGATCTTCGAAGACTGTGCGCAGAAGATCGATCGTAGCGTTGGCTGTGTGGTACAGAGCGCCGTCTTGCTGGAACCAAATGGTGTCCAAGTCTTCCTCTTCAAATAACGGGAAGAACCAATTGTTAATCATGGCGCGGTAGCGCTCGCCATTGGCCGTGGTATCGGCTCCTGCCTCATTTTCGAAGAAAAATGGCCCAATGATGTCGTGCGGGTTTTTCGTCCCCCAGATGCGACAATTTTGCTTATTTACATACCCGTCGAGATGAAAATGTGCCTCATCCGTGAAGATGACTTTTTCGCACACATTCTTCAATGATTTGATTTCCATGATTTTCAAAGTAAAACTGCACTATTTTCACGCGTTCCTCAAGCGTATACACAACCATTTTCGTTCAGCGGAAGGATAAAACTAAGTTTCTGTCAAATCAGAAGTGACATTAAGGTTACCAATGTCGAAATAACCGCTAGTTAAAAAAAATTACATGGCGGACCCTGTATATGGATCGTGAAAACAGTAACAAAATCGTTTTATGAATCCTGGCATGTTATTGTCTCTGTTTATGATTGTATTATAATGGTCAACCAAAGTCATTTTAGAATCTAGTATTATTCCTAAGTCCCTAATTCTTTCGCATTTTTTAACTGTTTGATTTTCAAAAGTAAGTATTAAGTCAGTTGTATTTCGTTTTTTTACTGAATGCTATTCTACTGCATTTTTTCACATTTAGTTTAAGAAGACTTTTGTTACATTATGTATAAAAAGAAAGAATTTCTTCTTGGTAAACCTTGGCATCCTTACTTTTCTCTATTTCCAAAAATTGTTTTATATCGTCTGCGTATATTAGAATTTTTATTTTTTGCCTTTCTCATATAGAAAAGCTATGCAATCACTGTGAAAATCGACTTTTTAACCGAGACCCGGAGGGCCGAATGTTATATACCATTCGACTCAGCTCGACGAACTGAGCAAATCTCTGTGTGTGTATGTGTCCGTGTATGTGTTTGTATGTAACAAAAATATGCACTCTCTTTTCGCAGAGATGGCTGAGCCGATTTTCTCAAACAAAGATTCAAATGAAAGGTTTCATAGTCCCATAGCCTGCTATTGAATGTCATTCCGATCCGACTTCCGGTTCCGGAGATATTGGATGATATGTACCAAAAAAGTGAAAAAAATATGCACTCACTTTTTGCAGAGATGGCTGAACCGATTTTCACAAACTAAGATTCAAATGAAAGGTTTTATGGTCCCATAGCTTGCTAATGAATTTCATTTGAATGCGACTTCCGGTTCCGGAATTATATAGTAATATATGAAAATTTGAAAAAAAGTTTAAACTCAATTATCTCTAGAACACTTCAACCGATTTTCACAAACTAAGATTCAAACGAAAGGTCCTATAATGTCCTCAAAATTTGTGGAAAATTCTATCTGGATCAGACTTCCGGTTCCGGAACTAAAGCGGGATAAGTGGAAAATTACCAATTTTATTAGTATTTTTCCACGAACGATGGTTAAAAACAGGTACAAATCCCATAAAACTGTCTGATAAATTCTTCTAGTTTGCAGAGCTTGTTAGTTTGTGGGCATGAAAACTTAATTCGGCACTACTGGTCCCCTCTTTTCCTGTTCCGAGAGCACCGAAAGTGGAGAAGAAAAACTCCTAAAACTCAATTCACTTCGATTTCTCTGCGATGCTTGAACCGATTTTCACAAATCTTGATTTGAATTAAAGTTCATACTGTCTTTAAACCTACTGTGAAATTTCATTCGGATCCGACTTCCGGTTCCGCAGTTACAGGGCGATGAGTGTCAAAGTTTTTAAATCACCATATAGAGTGACAATATGTACAACACCAAAAAGGAAGAAAACACAAAATGCACATGGCGTGCTTTGTTCTATTTCGCTTCGTACACGTTGTGTAGTGATGTCAATAATAATAATAATAATAATAATAATAATAATAATAATAATAATAATAATAATAATAATAATAATAATAATAATAATAATAATAATAATAATAATAATAATAATAATAATAATAATAATAATAATAATAATAATAATAATAATAATAATAATAATAATAATAATAATAATAATAATAATAATAATAATAATAATAATAATAATAATAATAATAATAATAATAATAATAATAATAATAATAATAATAATAATAATAATAATAATAATAATAATAATAATAATAATAATAATAATAATAATAATAATAATAATAATAATAATAATAATAATAATAATAATAATAATAATAATAATAATAATAATAATAATAATAATAATAATAATAATAATAATAATAATAATAATAATAATATTAATAATAATAACTGCTACGGCTGCTGAATAATGATGTTTTGCTTTACTTACATATGCAGAAGTACCAGAAACGCAGGTTCGTTTCGTTTGTTAGATTTCGTTTAATTGGTTTAATCGAAATAAAGCGTGAGATAGTAAGAATAGGTTTAACTACGGTCAAAACTGTTCCAATTTGTAGATTATATTTGTTGGTAGTTAACGAACAAACTTCGACTATCTCGTTTATTTGAATCCGGTTTCGGAAGAATTGGAAAAGTGTGATCAAAGAAAAGTCTTACACTTTCATACGGAATTCCTTAATTTGTTGTGGATACAACTTTCGGTTCCGGAACTACAGGTTAAACAGGATTTATAGAGTTTGTGAGATTAGATCCGAACAAATTATACTATTTCTATTCAATAAACAGTTGTTTTTGCGAATTTCATGGTTATATTTATGATGTAATGAGTAATATGAGAAAGGCATCATTACACCACTAGGTGGATTAAAATAAGTTTTTTTTTAAACAAAGGAAATGTCGTTAACAAACAAGATAAATAAAAGAGGACCTAAATGAGATCCATGGGGGACCCCGGAACTGATGTGAATGGGGCTTGTATTTTCACCCTTAAATTTTACAATTTGTTTGGAGACATCCAATTTATTTAAAGCATCTTCGATCTGATTTACATTAATATCTTCTGTAAACTCTGGAAAGAAATTAAAATATTCACGATCGCGGTCATCTTCAGAAAACTTCGTGTTGATTTTTTGAAAAAAATTAGCGAAAAGATTACAAATTTCTTGTGAGTTATTACCAATGTTTTCCTGTAGATACAATCTTGACGGAAAGTTTTCTGATTTCAAATTGTTCCTAACATAACTAAAAAATTTTTTTAGGCAAGACTTTATTTCTTGTTCAGTTTTTGAGTTATACTCTTTAAATGCGGTATCAATTGCTAAACTTTGTTGGTCACAGATGTGCATAAAATTCGATAAATTGTCACTGGTATTTTCTCTTTTGTACTTTTCATGAGATTTTTGTTTTTCATTTTTTAGGCTCGTTATACCAAACAGGATACTTTGAATTATTTTGTCGCCTAATTTTTTTCAATGGGACATCTTCAATTATTATATCGTACAGCAGTGTGTAGAAAATATCGACAGAAATTTAGACATTTCCTTTGTTTCTAAGGAGTTCTTGCCAATCTATTTCTCGTAGCTTATGACTAATACTATCATAATTTGCTGAATGATAATCGTAAATATCCCCACACTCGTAGTCGTCGGGTCTATTAATCTGATGTATAAATATTGAGAATTCGATTGCTGTATGAAAAGCTTCTTTTTTCCACAATGGAGTTGGTGATACTATTACACAGAAATCATCATTAATATTCGTCAATAACAAAATCTAAACAACAGTTTTGCTGATTTTTTACATGATTAATTTGTTTAAGACCTAAGCCGGATATTTAGTCGAATCAGTAATGAAGTATTTCATTCTCCCCGAAGAGAGGAAGTAAAATGCTATTCATTTTCTAGAATGAAGTCGATATTGCGCTGAATAAAGTCTCTATATATATGAACTTTAACTTCCGATGGAAGCTTAGTCATGATTTCATCAGCAACCTGCAGAAACTTTTCATATGTGTCTTTTTGGGCATTGCTAGGAGGAAAATATACTGAAACAAAAATAACAGTTAGGCTGAAAAGTTCGTATCGTTTAATTGAAACACACATTTTTTGCCAAAATTCGTTTTTATTATTCAACATAATTGCCATCAGAGGCGATACAGCGATTATAGCGATCTTCCAACTTTTCGATACCATTTTTGTAGTACGATTTGTCCTTTGCCTCAAAATAGGCCTCAGTTTCAGCGATTACCTCTTCATTGCTTCCAATTTTTTTACCAGTGAGCATTCTATTGAGGTCTGAGAACAGGAAAAAGTCACTGGGGGCCAAATCTTGAGAATACGGTGGATGAGGAAGCAATTCGAAGCTCAATTCGCTCAATTTCAGCATGGTTTTCATCGACTTGTGACACGGTGCATTGTCTTGATGAAACAAAACTTTTTTCTTCTTCAAATGAGGCCGTTTTTATGAAATTTCGTCCTTCAAACGCTCTAATAACGCTATATAATAGTCACTGTTGATGGTTTTTCCCTTTTCAAGGTAGTCGATGAAAATTATACCATGCGAATCTCAAAATACAGACGCCATAACCTTACCGGCCGATTGTTAAGTCTTTCCACGCTTTGGTTTCGGTTCATCGCGTGCAGTCCACTCAGCTGACTGTCGGTTGGACTCCGGAGTGGAGTGATGGTGCCATGTTTCGTCCATTGTTATATATCGACGAAAAAATCGGTTTTATTTCGATATAACAGCTCCAAACACTGCTCAGAATCATCAATTCGTTGTTGTTTTTGATCGGTTGTGAGCTCACGCGCACCCATTTTGCACAAAGATTTCTCATATCCAAATATTCGTGAATAATATGTCCAACACGTTCCTTTGATATCTTTAGGGTGTCAGCTATCTCGATCAACTTCACTTTACGGTCATTGAAAATCATTTTGTGGATTTTTTTCACGTTTTCATCGGTAACAGCCTATTTTGGACGTCCACTGCGGTCATCGTCTTCGGTGCTCATATGACCAGTACGAAATTTTGCAAACCACTTACGAATTGTTGCTTCGCCCGGTGCAGAGTCTGGATAACACTCATCAAGCCATTTTTTGGTATCGGCGGCACTTTTTTTCATCAAAAAGTAGTGTTTCATCAACACACAAAATTCCTTTTTGCGTTTCTCATAGAGAAAGGTTATGCAATCACTGTGAAAACCGACTTTTGAACCGAGGCCCGGACGGCCGAGTGTCATATACCATTCGACTCAGTTCGTCGAGTACGCAAAATGTCTGTGTGTGTATGTGTGTGTGTATGTGCGTATATGTGTATGAACGTTTTTTACACTAACTTTTCTCGGAGATGGCTGAACCGATTTTCACAAACTTAGATTCAAATGAAAGGTCTTGTGGTCCCATACAAAATTCCTGAATATTATTTAGATCCGACTTCCGGTTCCGGAATTATGGGGTAAAATGTGCAAAAAATTGTGAAAATAAATGCATTAACTTTTCTCAGAGGTGGCTGAACCGATTTTCACAAACTTAGATTCAAATGAAAGGTCTTGAGGTCCCATAAAAAACTCCTGAATATTATTTGGATTCGACTTCCGGTTCGGGAGTTATGGGGTAGAATGTGCAAAAAAAAGAAAACATGTGTTCTAATTTTTCTCATAGATGGCGCGACCGATTTTCACAAACTTAGGTTCAAATGAAAGGTCCTGTGGTCCCATGCGCAATTCCTGAATTGCAAGCGGATCCGACTTCCGGTTCCGGAAATATAGGGTAAAGTGTGTTAAAAATTGTGTACCATCACTGAAAATGGGGAAAAACCTTAAAAAAATTTCTAAATGGACCTCAACTCTTTTCCAATTAGATGGTTTTTATAAGTAAACGGTCAAACCAACCGATTTCGGTTATTCTTTTAAGAATTTTTTTTGTATTATATATGATAGTATGATTGATATGAGAAAAACATCATTACACCACTAGGTGGATAAAAACAGGTTTTTTCCATTTTTTTCACATTAACAAAAGTAGCATCACTCAAAATGCAATATCTCACAAACTAATAATCAGACAACTGTCAAATTTATACACGTATCTTTTGAAGGTTGGTACTAACTGAAAATGGTATGGATTTAATTCTAGTGGCGCCCTCTCATAGAAACGATACGAACTTTTCAGCCGATCTGTTATGTGTTTCACCTGCTAAATGAATTCTTACCCATACTTGTTCAAATTGTTTAAATTTCGTAGTAGTTATCATTTCTGCGCCAAATTCTGCTAAAACAGCAATAAGAACACTTCCCCCCGATTTTATATCAGATGTATGGAATTCACGATCATTTCTAAGAACGTTGTAAATGTTTCCTAAGATTTCCGTGCTGTTAACGCTTCCATCCCAACTAGTTTCTGTTGCTAAAATAATTCCATACGAAGACCCTAAAATATTTTTATGGATTTCATTAATCTTAAGTGCGCTCTTCATACGGTTGAAATTTTGACAATATGCTACGATTTCTGTCGACGACGCTAGATGAAGAGATCTTATTGAACATGATTGAAGACTTATGATAATACTGTCATTATTTTCTTTTTCTGGGTAATGCGTCAAAATGGCCGAAAACACGAATGTTGAGCACGACACGCTGCGCACGTATCAGTTGACGAACATTCAGAGGACATTTGATTCGGCAATTGCAGGTTGTGCTCTCGATAAGGATTAAGCGTCGGTCTTCTTTGAAAATTAATTGTAGGTCTGTCAATTGTTAGTGGTCCCAAAAATCGATCCTTAGCTGCAGCAAGAAGTATTCTATCAGGTGGAAGATTATTTTGGCCGTTGTCGTAGTTGTTGTTATTATAGGTCTTGTAATTATTATTCATAATGATGTTATTAAGATTTCGTTTTGTAGATGAATGATGCGTTGAAAGAATATTGGATCTGTTATTGTAATTTTTTCTTTAGTTTCACTTTTTGTGCCTTCTTGTCTTATCAGCCTCATTTCGCTGACTTCGAAACCAAGATTGGCGTGCGTCGTACTCACTCCAATCAGCTGTCCATACCTCCATTGGGCAGCCAACGCATGTCCACATGATTGTGTCGACGGAGATATCCAGTGCACAAATTTCGCAACTCATACTGATTACACAAACAAAAACTCACTCACAAATTCTAGAAATCCTGTTTACCCTGTAGTTCCGGAACCAAAAGTAGTATCCACAACAAATTAAGGAATTCCGTATGAAGTTGTAAACTTTTCTCTTGAACCTATAAGTTTGTGAAAATCGATTTGGCCATCTCAAAGAAAAGTGAGTGACTTTATGAAGTCGGATCGGGATGAAATTTCACAGTAGCTTTAAAGACAGTGTAAACTATAATTTAAATCAAGATTTGTGAAAATGGGTTGAAGCATCGCAGAGAAATCGATGGTGCTTCAGGAACAGGAAAAGAGGAGACCAGTAGTGCTGAATTAAGTTTTCATACCCACAAACTAACAAGTTCTGCAAACTAGAAGAATTTATCAGACAGTTTTATAGGATTTGTACCTGTTTTTAACCATCGTTCGTGGAAAACTACTAATAAAATGGGTAATTTTCCACTTATAACGGTTTAGTTCCGAAACCGGAAGTCGAATCCAGATAAAATGTTTTTTTAAGACCTTTCATTTGAATCTTAGTATGCGAAAATCGGTTGAGTTGTTTCAGAGATAATTGAGTGTGAACTTTTTCTCGAATTTTCACATATTACCATATAACTCCAAAACCGGAACTCACATTAACCGTTGTGCACTCGAAAAAAAAAACACCTTTAACCACCCGAATGGGTACCCGGGTACCCATTTTTTTAAATCGCTGTAAGTTGAGCATTTTTCAACCGATTGAAGTAATTTTAGCACTGTTGGATTCAGGAACTTAAGCTCTTTGGGATTGGTACCCATAAAGATGGACATGGTGCTCCTGGTTCCCAGGAACCCGGATATCCTAAATGAGTTCAAATTCAAAAAGTTTCAAATTAGTAAATGACATTTATGGTGGAAAACACAAGTGTCGGAACATTCTACGGAAATCCGGATTAACGGGAACCAGAAGAACCTACTACAGCAATATACACGGCCATCGAAAAGTGGATAAATTTCTGAATTTACCCGTACTGAAAAAAATCAAATCGGATGGAATTTGCCTTAGTTACAAGCATTTTTATTTGTGGGTACCCGGGTACCCATTCGGGTGTTTACGTAATAAAAAAAATTTGAGCCCCCCCATTCGACCCCCCTTACTGTAAAATGAAAAGTCAAAGCATGAGAAGTTATGGTCCAACTAGTTCTTGGAATTGACCGAATTGCAGAATCTTAGTTTAAACCTAACTCAGAAATTTCTTATTTTGAAATTCGAAAAGGTACCCGGGTACCCATTCGAGTGCATAAGGGTTAAAACGAAATTCAATAACAAGCTATGGGACCATAATACTTTTTATTTGAATCTTAGTTTGTGAAAATCGGTTCACCCATCTCTGAAAAATGTGAGTAATATTTTTTTTATTTTTTTTGGTACATATCGTCCTATCCGGAACCGGGAGTAGGAACGGAATGAAATTCAATAGCAGGCTATGGGAATATGAGACCTTTCATTTGAATCTTTGTTTGTGAAAATCGGTTCAGCCATCTCTGAGAAAAGTGAGTGCATATTTTTGTTACACACACAGACATTTGTTCAGCTCGTCGAGCTAAGTCGAATGGTATATGATATTTGGCCCTCCGGGCCTCGGTTAAAAAGTCGATTTTCACAGTGATTGCATAGCCTTTCTATATGAGAAAGGCAAAACAGGTTAAATAAACAAGAATCAATATTTCGCGCGCGGCACTAGGTGTTTTCTTATAAAAAGTTCCTAAGGAAGGTTTTTTTATTTCTAGAATTATTACGATGCACAACATCTATTAAAGTACAACAAATCAACGCCATACTTTCTCTAACACGCAAATTAAGGTGAATTGTAGTCTCAAAAAAGTGCACAAAATTTTAACCGCTTGAGTTGACCGAATCGTCGCACAAAGCATAACAAGAAAAACCGACACATAGAAACGAGGAATATTTTCAGTGATTGAGCGCAGTGGGCTTACCACTCGTTTTCTTGGCTTTTAAAAAAGGCTCATTGATTCGTAATGGATTTTTAAATATTTCACACTTTGTATATATCCTAATTCAATTGTAATTGTTAGTGATTAATATTACACTAGACCTGTTAATCATGAGTAATTGTGATTGACTAACATGAGGTTCTATGTATAACTTGCTTACCAAGACTTTGTTTAGCTTAACTATGTTTATTCGAGTTTTTGCCTTTCTCATTTAGAAAGGTTATGCAATCACTGTGAAAATCGACTTTTTAACCGAGGGCCGGATGGCGAAATGCCATATACCATTCGATTCAGTTCGACGAACTGAGCAAATGCCTGTGTGTGTGTGTGTGTGTGTGTGTGTGTATGTAACAAAAATGTGTACTCGATTTTCTCGGAGATGGTTGGACAAACTTAGATTCGACTGAACAGTCTCTTGGTCCCATAGAGTGCTGTTGAATTTTACCTGGATTGGACTTTCGGTTTGGGAGTAACGGGATAAAATGTGCAAAAAATTAAGAAAAAGTGCACTCGATTTGCTCAGAGACCACTCAACCGATTTTCTTTAGTTAGGATTTGAATTGAAGCTCTTGTAGTCTCATAGGTTGCTAATGATCTGGATCCGATTTCCGGCTCGGGAGTTATGGGGTAAAATGTGCAACATGAACTAAAAACGTGCAATCGATTTCCTCAGAGACCGCTCATCCAATTTTTATAAATTTAGGTTTAGATGAAAGGTCTCACGGTGCCATACGGACTTCCTGCATTTCATCCGGGTCCGACGTCCTGTTCCGGATTTATAGGGTAAAGGGTGTTCAATATTGTATACTGTCACTTTAAACCGGCGAAACACAAATAATTTTTTTTTCTAAACTGGACTTCAAGTTTCACAAATTGATAGTTATTATCAGTAGGCAACTAAACAAACCGATTCCGGCAGTCCTGGTTCCCGGACTCCGGTTCCGGAAGCACCGGAAATAGTGGTCATATATTAAAAACCCTTCTTAATCCACCTAGTGGTGTGTCAATGCCTTTCTCTTCTTTCATAACAGTCTCATGAAAATATGTTTCATACTTTTATTAAATAATTTTGGATACTAATATTGACACCAATTGATTCAGATTGATTCGAGTAGTTCACAAAAGCATGCTTCAGTGTTTATGTCACACAGTCAGCATCATTTTTCCAAACTAGTGCTTGACATTTGCATTGCCTATTTGTATGAGAACAATGATGCTAATCTAAAAAAAAGCCTTCTTAGTCCACTTAGCGAAATTTTCATATATCTTGAAAAATCACCATAGGGGGGAGTACATGAAATTTTCGAAATCGAAAAAATAATTTTGATGCCAGAAGGCTTAGAATTGCATGAAACGTCGAGATTTAGTGTCATCTCGAAAAAAAATTTTTTTGAAAAAATCGACTTTTTGGGACTTAGAAAAAATATGAAAATTTTTCTAAGTCCCAGAAAGTTGATATTTTCAAAAAATTTTTTTTTGAGATGACACTAAATTTCGATGTTTTATGCAGTTTTAAGAGTTTTGGCATCAAAAAAAATTTTCGATTTTGAAAATTTCATGTACTCCCCCCTATGGTGCTTTTTCAAGATCGAAAATTGTCAAACCTTTACCACCTTAAGCATGTCCGATTTAGGTCAAATTTTGCATGAAGGCTTTTTTCGAGGTGCTTAAACTTTTGAGCACTAGAACTTAACGAAAATAGAGGTGTTCCCAAAATTTTGGCACCCTTATATATATAAGAGCGGTAAAAATCAACGTGTTTTGTCGGTTACGTCACTTATACAATTATATATCTGGAACCAAAAGTCACAACCATTTGATCTTCAAACTTGATCAATGGCACGACAGTAGCTTTCAAACGAGCCCAAGTTTGTTAAAATCGGATCAGCCATCTCTGAGAAAATTGAGCGCGTTCAAATACAACGCTTTTTGTCGGTTACGTTACTTATACAATCATATCTCCGGAACCAAAAGTCACAGCCATTTGATCTTCGAACTTGATCAATGTTCCGATAGTAGCTTTCAAATGAGCCCAAGTTTGTTAAAATCGGTTCAGCCATCTCTGAGAAAATTGAGCGCGTTCAAATACAACGCTTTTTGTCGGTTACGTCACTTATACAATCATATCTCCGGAACCAAAAGTCACAGCCATTTTATCTTCAAACTTGATCAATGCCCCGATAGTAGCTTTCAAACGAGCCCAAGTTTGTTAAAATCGGTTGAGCCATCTCTGAGAAAATTGAGCGCGTTCAAATATCTTCGAAAAGTGCACACACATACACACACATACACACACACACACAGACATTTTCCGATCTCGTCGAGCTGAGTCGAATGGTATATAACACTATGGGTCTCCGAGGCTCCGTTCGAAAGTCGGTTTTTCCAGCAATTCTAATACCTTTCTATAGAGAAAGGCAAAATGGATCTCACTCACTTTTCTGAGCGATGGTTTGACCGATTTCCACAAACTTCCACTCTATAAATCCCGTTTACCCTGTAGTTCCGGAACCGAAAGTAGTATCCACAAAAATAAGGAATTTCGTATCCTTCAGATATGCGCAAAAATTTTATGCTTCAAATTCGATCATTGATCTACTTCCAGCAGACTGTTTTACTTTCAGCCGATGATGTTCATGCATTAGCAATAAAACGCTTTTTGACATGAATTTAATTTATAAAAGTAACAGGAGCGAAGGGTTAACACAGAACGCGCTGCGTTTGAATGGCGCGTTTGAATTGCTGTCGCAAAATTCCAATTCCCAGCGGTTGATGCACCCAAGCTCATATAAAATGACTAAAATTATCAGTGCATAACTTTAGTTCAACCGTTTGAAGGCATCACCTTTCAATACTCATTTTAGGTAAATTTAATTATTTCGCTAATCGACTCGCCCCTTCGGGCGCTTTTTGCAGACTAAAAACGTTTTTCTACATCAATCATTTCCGATCGAATCAGAGGTTTTGCCTTTCTCTATAGAAAGGTATTAGAATTGCTGGAAAAACCGACTTTCGAACGGAGCCTCGGAGACCCATAGTGTTATATACCATTCGACTCAGTTCGACGAGATCGGAAAATGTCTGTGTGTATGTGTGTGTGTGTATGTGTGTGTGTGTGTATGTGTGTGTGTGCGCTTTTAGAAGATAATTGAACGCGCTCAATTTTCTCAGAGATGGCTGAACCGATTTTAACAAACTTGGGCTCGTTTGAAAGCTACTGTCGAGCCATTAATCAAGTTCGAAGATCAAATGGCTGTGACTTTTGGTTTCGGAGATATGATTGTATAAGTGACGTAACCGACAAAAGGCGTTGAATTTGAACGCGCTCAATTTTCTCAGAGATGGCTGATCCGATTTTAACAAACTTGGGCTCGTTTGAAAGCTACTGTCGGGCCATTGATCAAGTTCGAAGATCAAATGGCTGTGACTTTTGGTTCCGGAGATATGATTGTTTAAGTGACGTAACCGACAAAAAGCGTTGTATTTGAACGCGCTCAATTTTCTCAGAGATGGCTGAACCGATTTTAACAAACTTGGGCTCGTTTGAAAGCTACTGTCGTGCCATTGATCAAGTTCGAAGATCAAATGGTTGTGACTTTTGGTTCCAGATATATGATTGTATAAGTGACGTAACCGACAAAACACGTTGATTTTTACCGCTCTTATATATATAAGGATTGACAAAATTTTGGGATCACCTCTATTTTCGTTAAGTTCTAGTGCTCAAAAGTTTAAGCACCTCGAAAAAAGCCTTCATGCAAAATTTGACCTAAATCGGACATGCTTAAGGGGTGCTGCCCGGTGGTAAAGGTTTGACAATTTTCGATCTTGAAAAAGCACCATAGGGGGGAGTACATGAAATTTCCAAAATCGAAAATTTTTTTTGATGCCACTACTCTTAAAACTGCATAAAACATCGAAATTTAGTGTCATCTCAAAAAAAAAAAATTTTTGAAAAAATCAACTTTCTGGGACTTTCATTTTCATATTTTTTCTAAGTCCCAAAAAGTCGATTTTTTCAAAAAAAAAATTTTTCGAGATGACACTAAATCTCGACGTTTCATGCAATTCTAAGCCTTTTGGCATCAAAAATTTTTTTTCGATTTCGAAAATTTCATGTACTCCCCCCTATGATGATTTTTCAAGATATATGAAAATTTCACTAAGTGGACTAAGAAGGCTTTTTGCCTTTCTCTATAGAAAGGTATTAGAATTGCTGGAAAAACCGACTTTCGAACGGAGCCTCGGAGACCCATAGTGTTATATACCATTCGACTCAGTTCGACGAGATCGGAAAATGTCTGTGTGTGTGTGCACTTTTAGTAGATATTTGAACGCGCTCAATTTTCTCAGAGATGGCTGAACCGATTTTAACAAACTTGGGCTCGTTTGAAAGCTACTGTCGGGCCATTGATGAAGTTCGAAGATCAAATGGCTGTGACTTTTGGTTTCGGAGATATGATTGTATAAGTGACGTAACCGACAAAAGGCGTTGAATTTGAACGCGCTCAATTTTCTCAGAGATGGCTGAACCGATTTTAACAAACTTAGGCTCGTTTGAAAGGTACTATCGGGCCATTGATCAAGTTCGAAGATCAAATGGCTGTGACTTTTGGTTCCGGAGATATGATTGTATAAGTGACGTAACCGACAAAAAGCGTTGTATTTGAACGCGCTCAATTTTCTCAGAGATAACGGAACCGATTTTAACAAACTTGGGCTCGTTTGAAAGCTACTGTCGGGCCATTGATCAAGTTCGAAGACCAAATGGTTGTGACTTTTGGTTCCAGATATATGATGGTATAAGTGACGTAACCGACAAAACACATTGATTTTTACTGCAAAAAAAACCTCGAAAAAAGCCTTCATGCAAAATTTGACCTAAATCGCACATGCGTAAGGGGTGCTGCCCGGTGGTAAAGGTTTGACAATTTTCGACCTTGAAAAAGCACCATAGGGGGGAGTACATGAAATTTCCAAAATCGAAATTTTTTTTGATGCCGAAACTCTTAAAACTGCATGAAACATTGAAATTTAGTGTTATCCCGAAAAAATTTTTTTTTGAAAATATCAACTTTCTGGGACATAGAAAAATTTTCATATTTTTTCTAAGTCCCAAAAAGTCGACTTTTTCAAAGAAATTTTTTTTCGAAATGACACTAAATCTCGACGTTTCATGCAATTCTAAACCTTTTGGCATCAAAATTTTTTTTTCGATTTCAAAAATTTCATGTACTCCCCCCTATGGTGATTTTTCAAGATATATGAAAATTCCACTAAGTGAACTAAGAAGGCTTTTTGCCTTTCTCTATAGAAAGGGGACATGCGAGATCGGAAAATGTCTGTGTGTATGTGTGTGTGTGTGTGTGTGTGTGTGTGTGTGTGTGTGTGTGTGTGTGTGTGTGTGTGTGTGTGTGTGTGTGTGTGTGTGTGTGTGTGTGTATGTGTGTGTGCACTTTTAGAAGATATTTGAACGCGCTCAAATGTCTCAGAGATGGCTGAACCGATTTTAACAAACTTGGGCTCGTTTGAAAGCTACTGTCGGGCCATTGATCAAGTTCGAAGATCAGATGGCTGTGACTTTTGGTTTCGGAGATATGATTGTATAAGTGACGTAACCGACAAAAGGCGTTGAATTTGAACACGCTCAATTTTCTCAGAGATAACTGAACCGATTTTAACAAACTTGGGCTCGTTTGAAAGCTACTGTCGGGCCATTGATCAAGTTCGAAGATCAAATGGTTGTGACTTTTGGTTCCAGATATATGATGGTATAAGTGACGTAACCGACAAAACACATTGATTTTTACCACTCTTATATATATATGGGTGCCAAAATTTTAGGATCACCTCTATTTTCGTTAAGTTCTAGTGCTCAAAAGTTTAAGCACCTCGAAAAAAGCCTTCATGCAAAATTTGACCTAAATCGGACATGCGTAAGGGGTGCTGCCCGGTGGTAAAGGTTTGACAATTTTCGACCTTGAAAAAGCACCATAGGGGGGAGTACATGAAATTTCCAAAATCGAAATTTTTTTTGATGCCGAAACTCTTAAAACTGCATGAAACATCGAAATTTAGTGTTATCTCGAAAAAATTTTTTTTTGAAAAAATCAACTTTCTGGGGCTTGAAAAATTTTCATATTTTTTCTATGTCCCTAAAAGTCGACTTTTTCAAAAAAATTTTTTTTCGAGATGACACTAAATCTCGACGTTTCATGCAATTCTAAGCCTTTTGGCATCAAAAATTTTTTTTCGATTTCGAAAATTTCATGTACTCCCCCCTATGGTGATTTTTCAAGATATATGAAAATTCCACTAAGTGGACTAAGAAGGATTTTTTTAGATTAGCATCACTGATTACAAATAGGCAACGCAAATGTCAAGCACTAATTTGGAAAAATGATGCTGACTGTGTGACATAAACACTGAAGCATGCTTTTGTGAACTACTCGAATCAATCTGAATGAATTAGTTTCGAAATCAGTATCCGAAATTATTTAATAAAATTATGAAATACATTTTCATGAGACTGTTATGAAAGAAGAGAAAGGCATTATCACACCACTAGGTGGATTAAGAAGGGTTTTTTAGATTAGCATCACTGATTACAAATAGGCAACGCAAATGTCAAGCACTGGTTTGGAAAAATGATGCTGACTGTGTGACATAAACACTGAAGCATGCTTTTGTGAACTACTCGAATCAATCTGAATCAATTGGTGTCAAAATTAGTATCCAAAATTATTTAATAAAAGTCTGAAACATATTTTCATGAGACTGTTATGAAAGAAGAGAAAGGCATTATCACACCACTAGGTGGATTAAGAAGGGTTTTTTTTTATAATTTAGATCTTTACTGATCTCGACTTGACATGATCATACAAAAATCAAAATCACTTAGAGATCAGATCAGTTCTGATTTCGTAATGATAATTTATTACTTGGTTAAGATCACTTGAAATCAGCAGTGATCGGTGGTTTTCCCAGCAATAATGATATTACATGTATATTTAAAATATTGTTTATATTTTTACAACGATATTTATTTCATGAATCTCAACATACCGAACTTATTTCAATTAGATCATGACGTGTATCAGCAAGTATATTTTGATTATTTTCGCAAATCAATAACATTGATCGAGTTGATTCAACTATTTCCAATGCCTAAAACAAATAAAACCGATATATTTTTCAACTAACAGAATTTTGTTTCAATAACAACACCAGTTATTTCAACGAAAATATTTGTAAAAATTGAAAGGTATGTGTCCTCAATAATTGACAGCATTTTTTTCAAACAGTTAAATTAGTTGTTTCAACCATCGTTTCTGCTAATCGAAAAACAAAAATGACAGTTTAGTTAAAACAACAAACGATTAGTTGTACCAAATTTTAACCAATCGAATTCAGAAAATCAACTAATATTCTGGTTGAAATGGGATCGCGGGTGGTTCCGTGCACAAACTAACAAGCTCTGCAAATTAGAAGAATTTATCAGACAGTTTTATTGGGTTTGTACCTGTTTTTAACCATCGTTAGTGGAAAAATACTAAGAAAATTGGTACTTTTCCACTTATCACGCTTCAGTTCCGGAACCGGATCTTTAACCAGAAATCGGTTAAGTTGTTCCAGAGATAATTGAGTGTAAGTTCGTCGAGCTGCGTCGAATGGTATATGACATTCGGCCCTCCGGGCCTCGGTAAAAAAGTCGATTTTCATAGTGATTGAAAGAAAGGCAAAAACGTAAAAAAAATTCCAAACTGGTCTCAAAGCTACACAAATTCATAGTCATTATCAGTTGTCAACTAAACAAACCGATTCGGCTATCCTGGTTTCCGATGTCCAGTTGCGGAAGCACCGGAAATCGTGGTCATATATACCAAAATGGATCTCACTCACTTTTCGCAGCGATGGTTTGACCGATTTCCACAAACTTAGATTCAAATGAAAGGTCCCACGGTCCTACCAATAATTACTGCATATTTTCGGATACAACATGCATTTAAATCGTCATGCGATGGCAAAATTGTATAAAATCTTCAAAATTTGAATAAAAACTAGTAGAGTTTGTACGTCATATTAGTTGGAGGCCGTACGAACCGACTTCGATTATACCGATTCTCGGGTTCCGGTGCCGGAAGTGCATATAATAGTGAACCCACTTCGTTTTCTTAAGGATCACCTACGCGAGCAAAGCACTGTTTCATTTTGTATGTTATACTAGATAATGCACAAGCAATCCCTTGGCTTCTTTCAAAAATCGAAGAGAAAGTTTTTTAATAGAATACTACATTATTATACATGAGAAAGCATCATTACACTACTAGGTGGATTAAAACAGGTTCTTGTATATATATATATATATATATATATATATATATATATATATATATATATATATATATATATATATATATATATATATATATATATATATATATATATAAATATATATATATATATATATATATATATATATATATATATATATATATATATATATATATATATATATATAAATATAAATATATATATATATATATATATATATATATATATATATATATATATATATATATATATATATATATATATATATATATATATATATATATATATATATATATATATATATATATATATATATATATATATATATATATATAGATATATATATATACATATATTTATATATATATATATATATATATATATATATATATATATATATATATATATATATATATATATATATATATATATATATATATATATATATATATATATATATATATATATATATATATATTTATAATATAGGTACAGAATTCGCTAAAACTTTAGAAAAAGTTCGGAGGGCCGAATGTTATATACCAATCGATTCAGCTCGACGAACTGAGCAAATGTCCGTGTGTGTATGTCTGTGGTCTGTATATCTGTTGTCAACAAAGAGGTCGAGAACTCAAAAATGGCTGGACCGATTGTGATCAAACTAGTCGCGAATGATAGGTCTCCCCGTCACCCAGAACGCTATTGAATGATTTTGAGATAGGATGTTTACTTTTTGAGTTATAAGAAGTTTTATGTCAAAATTTTCAGTATCTGTCACAATTGATCTTGAAAACAGAATATGGTTCCAAACTTAGATTCCGCACGGTAATAGCTATTCAACAAGCTATGGATTGTAAAAATCCGTGCATTTTTAACGGAGATATCGACATTTTTGTGTAATCGACTTTTTCTCCAATTCCAGCAAAAAAAGTTTTGAGCATTGTATGACAAAGCAATGCTTGGGAGCAACGTGAGACACGATTTTTTATACTGTTACATACAATTGTTTCTATGTACAAAAAGGACTGTATGCAGCATCCTTTTTCCTGACATTTTGCCTCAGCCCAATTCGAATCGTTCTAATATGACATATGTAAACTAGATGATGGCAACGTTTTCGAGTTGATAACAATTCCATAATTATATTGATTTAAACTAATTACAGCAATAAATGCTGCAAGAACAAAACACCCCTATACCATTCGAATCAGTTCGTCGAGATCAGCAAATGCCGGTGTGACAAATAGTTTCGTTCAATTTTCTCGAAAAGTTTCTTTTCTACAAACTCAGATTCATATGAAAAGTCGTATGCCCTCAAACAAGGTTCCTTAATTATGTTTGGATTCGACTTCCGGAACTATAGGGCGATAGATGAAACGAAATTAAAATTGTGTAACTCATTTTTCATGTAGATGGCTGAACCGATCTAAGATTCAAATGAAATCTAAAAATCATCTAAGATTCAAGTGAAAAGTTTTAAGATTCTATAAAACATCTTGATTTTCAGTCAAATCCAACTTTAGTCAAATCCAAGGTTTAGAGGATACAGGGTGATTAGTATAAAAAAAGTATATTTCACTTAAATTTATCAGGTTTATCGGGTTTGCAAATTTGGATAGTCGATAACCAAAGAAACTTATTACAGCTTAAGTGGTATTCAGTTTTCGATTCGGATTTAATTCGCACTACGATTTCTCAAAGATTTTCAAACATTTTGAAACAAATGTAAACTATACAGCTACTACAGCTACTACTACAAAATTGCTGCACCGATTTTTGAATTCCGAATTCCTTTATCGAATCATTTCTCAAAGCTCAATCGATTTCACAAAAAAAGCCAAACCGACAAAGACAAATGTATTTAATTTTATCCAATTCTTCCGATTCTTTAATAATATAATAATTCTGTCGTGAATACGACTTACTTTACTATGGGGCGCCTTTTCAAAATTAGCCATATGAAAGAATGGGCAGAACTTAATCGTGAATATCTCGACTTGTATTAATGGCAGCAACATAACTCTTTCACTATTTCATCAAAAATATGATCAGAAATTTATGAAAATTTTTTTTAACAGTGTGAGATAACCACAAACAACTAAAAAATTAGGTTTTCTGAAAATTTTAAAACAACGCGGAAAACTCTTTACTTTTGCTTGGGTTTTTCGCGCAAGGACGACGATTTTGAGGTAGTCAGGCACATATCTTCAACTGAACGTTATAAAAGGGAAACCGTGGTCGAAAATCGATCATTTCTTCTTGTGCGTTGGATGAAAGCAGACGTCGGGGCAAGAAGACACATTCAACCTGGTTAAAAACCTCAAACGCTCTGGTCGTAGTTCTCATTTGCCTTCCGGTCGTCAAGGCGAGAAGACGCATTAAACCAGTTTTGCATCATTTGGCACTGCGAGCGGATGTGTCGGTTTGTAGGCAAAGCTAGTTTCAATTCAAGCAAGTACGATTGCATCAGCTGCTGATGGTTTGCATTGGAGAGAAAGAAAACAAGAAACGAAAAGTGGATAACATTATATAAAATCAGCCGTTCTAATGGCTCTAAATGTTATCTAAAGAACTATTAAGATTACTTCTTTGTAAATCGAAGGTAGAAATCATCAGTTGAGTGAAAATCCAAAATAATTTGATTCGTTTCGTGTACTTTTCGCTGTGCGAAAATCGTTCGAGATTAATGTTCCGAACTGTGCTAAATATCGTAGAGAATTCCACAATTTGGTCCCTCTAAAAGGCAGAAATGATTCCTGTACTGCACTTTGATAATTTCTTTCAATGAAATATGCAAATCCGAAATGAGATAATCCACGTCAAAAATCGTTGAAAATTCTAGTAGTGAAAAGGAGGAAAGTTTTGCAATTCACACAATCGATCAACTATCAATTCGAATTCGAAAGTGTAAAGAAATCGTGTCAGTTTTATTCGTATTCATGACATCCAGTTACGTCTCTGACATTACACACCCGTATTTTTTTTCAAATTCAAACCGATATAGAAGATGACAATCTCGAGAAGCTTTAAAGTTGGAATCAAAACTATTGCAATTTATTCGTCATATGGCCATACGAATCGGTTTGGGTTATGCTGGTTCCTGAATCCCGGCTCTGGAAGTACAGGGTCCGGCACTCGAAGTGTAAC
Source organism: Malaya genurostris (assembly GCF_030247185.1). Classification (NCBI taxonomy): domain Eukaryota; kingdom Metazoa; phylum Arthropoda; class Insecta; order Diptera; family Culicidae; genus Malaya; species Malaya genurostris. Next base: position 139,084,922 of record NC_080572.1, on the reverse strand, counting down.
CAATTAAAAACGCCATAAATTCAGTTTGGAAAATTACTTTTACTTAATTCAAAGTACAAAATGTGTAAAAATAATACAAAATTCAGAATCAATTCACTTTTCCTCGATATGACCACCTTTTGCCTTGACTATGGCCTTGAGACGGTCAAAAAACGAATCGCAAGCTGCCCGAATGTGACCTGCAATGTATTTTGGCCCACTCGCGGACAATAACTTTTTTCAGCGCCTCGAGACAGGTGTATCTTTTAGTTCGGACTTTGCTCTCCAAAATGGCCCAAAGAGAATAATCCATTGGATTCGCATCTGGTGAATTCGAGAGCCATTGTGTGGACGTGATGAAGTTCGGAACGTGGTTTTCAGGCACACTGCTTAAGCTCTAAGATTCCAAGGTTATTTTCTAATCTTAATTCACGACTAACTTTAAACTAGAATAGTATCATTAGAATATTAGAATGGATTCAAAACTTAGTTTCAAAGGTCACATAGAATATACCCTCTCTAAGGCATTCAAGATGCTAGGTTTCATCTTTCGCATCTCAAAGAATTTCAATAACATATACTGCCTGAAATCGTTATATTGCGCTCTAGTTCGTTCTACATTGGAGTATGCTGTTGTTGTTTGGGCACCATATTACCAAACTGATAAGCTGCGCATTGAAACTGTTCAGCGCAAGTTCATTCGTTTTGCTTTGCGTCGCCTGCCCTGGAGAGATCCCTTGAATCTCCCAAGCTACGAAGATCGATGTAGGCTCGTACACCTCGATTTGCTATCTGTCCGCCGTGATACATTGAAAGCTGTTTTCGTCGCGGACCTCATCCAATCTCGAATTGATTGTGCAGATCTCCTACAACAGCTAAATTTTGACATTCATCGGCGTAATTTGCGGTTTAATCCCTTTCTCAGAATTCCTCGTGCTAGAACTAACTATGGCTTTAATGAACCGTTTTCGAGTATGTGTCGCGTATTCAATACTTGCTCTGATGAATTTGATTTAAATCTATCTCGTAACACCATTAAAACCCGTTATCTCCGATTTTTTTCCCGCTAGTTTTATTTAGATAATTAGACGATATCAATAGTTGTTAGCTAGCTTTGTAGTTTAAATAATGGTAATTTAAGATTTCGTTATGTATCAGTTGGACAAATGTTATCTGTTGATACAAAGATGAGAAGGTTTTATGCCTGTTGGAGAAGGAGAACAAAGATCTCAGCTCCAGCGGGCTTTTCCCTTGCTCCTAAAAAATAAAATAAAATAAAATAAAATATGTCTTCTCAGATTCTCGAAAATCCAGCTTTCAGCTGGCGATCGGCAGTGATCGATGAACTGAATATTGCACGAGTCTTCCAGATGGCGTTGGTAAATATCTATGCTGGCCGCATCCTTCGGTCCGTGTGGGTCCGCAGGAAATACCCCCAGACTACGAAAGCCCAGCGGGTGACCCGCATGCTGGTTTTTCGACTGGAGCGGTCTTACGTGAGCGGTGATGGTGATGTTGCGGACGAGAATGAAAAAGAAAGTAAATATTGTGGAAACGGGGTAAAAAGGGGATGTGGGAACAAAATGTCTGAAAATGACAGAGATCTAATTAGCTGCCATCGAGATGGTGAAGAGACAGGGAAGGGGGAACGAAAAAGTTAGTCACAAAAAAAGATCTTGTTAGTTCCAATGAAGATGGTGGTCAAGGACGGGGATCGAGAGAATCGGACGGATGTTAGTGTCGAACCTGTAGGTGGAGATTATACGTTCTGAGCGAGGAATAACACATTACACTTGTATATCAATGTGTTTAAGGTACTGGTATATGAGAAGCATATATAAACTATCCCGACTCGCCAACACATCCCGAACCGGAACCTCAGGCGGTCTACCTCGGACCCTAAGAGATTCCAGTAGCCTCGACCTGGCGTCACGATACTCTACGCACGACCATACGACATGCTCGATGTCCTGATTACCGTCGCCACAGGTGCATAGACCGCTCTACGCGAGCCCAATACGCCGGAGATGTGCGTTGAAAGTGTAGTGATTTGACATGAGCCGCGACATAACACGAATGAAATCGCGACTCACGTTCATCCACCTGAACCAGGGTTTCGTCGACACCATAGGAATAATGGAATGTAGTCATCGTCCCAGTTCGCCATTGCTCCATGAAGTTTGAAAACTTTCGAGAGTTTTCTGACGAGAGATACTGAAAAATTTATTGAAGCAGATTGGTCTTTCATAAATATCACCTTCTATTGCGCCCACCTTAGCCAATGAGTCTGCTTTTTCCTTTCCCGGAATGGAACAACGCGAAGGGACTCAGACTAACGGTATTGAATAAGACCGTTCAGATAAAGTTCGCAAGTGTTCCCGTGTTTTCCCCACGAAAGATGGGGGATACTTTCCTGGCTTTTTTTTGTGCCCTCCACACTCCCCTCTGGTTGCGGACACATACAGTCCTCAGCTTGGGAAAAAAATCTGCAAACAAAAAACGCGAATTTATCAAGCTGAGGTTATTACAAACAGGGTTGCGAACGGTACTGGAAAATGACACGAAACAGCAGACAGTCAAACCGCACAAATGGTAGCTGTCGCCGAATGAACTTTGCCGTGACTACAGCGGATAAAAATGTCATAGATCCCATGAAATTTTCTTTCGTGTAAGCATCCGTATGCTCTCATCGGTAGCTGTTCTACTCTCTTCAATCAGAGAATGGCTTACCACAAAGAATAGTATCTCCTTTCAAATTCTACAGCTTTCGAGAGACAGTTGAAATTCGTTTTCTGCCTGTTTTCAAGCGGGGTATGGAGACATACACATGGAAGTTTTGGTCCACTATGCTGACAGTTTTTGTGTATTCTTTTGTCGTGAATACGACTTACTTTACTATGGGGCGCCTTTTCAAAATTTACCCTCTGAGAGAGTGATAAGTTTTTGATCGTGAATATCTTCTGTTGTATATAATGAATCAACATAATTCTTGCAACATGCCATCGGAAATATGATCACAATTTTATGATAAAATTTTCAGTTGTGTGACATAATCTTAAATAGTTCAAAATTAAACTTTTCTTAAATGTTTGGTACAAACGAGTGTCAAAGAGGATAATTCATATGGCGCGTTTGCCTTTCTCGTATTTTGGAAGCTCATAGCTCAGTGATCTGTAGAAGGATTTATATAATCTAACTACCAATAGAATCGAAAATTTTCAACTTGAACGTGTATTGCAATAACATTGAAGTTTTTCAATAGTATACTATTGAAAAACCTGTTTGATTTAACCCATGACAGCACCAGCCAATCAGAACGCGAGATGTCTGCATCTATACAAGAGCATCCATATAAAAGTTGAGTGCTTCATTTTTCCTACCATTTGCTGAGCATCTGTTCCCGAAACAAGACACACGAGAGCAACATCGTGGACCTGTCGTCTCACTGTTTCCCGTTCTGCGTACAGGAAAGGAATTCTGAAAGGCAGCCGAAAATTCCAGCAAATTCAAATAGCACTTTTAAGTGCTAAAAATAATCATAAAGAATTAGTTGAATTTTATCGCTTTCCTACCATTTTCCGAGCAACTGTTAACGAAACAAGGCACACACGAGAAGTTAAATTAATTTGCACCGTCACTAACACATTCAATTACGAACGGCAATGCGAAAGAGGAAGTGATTATGTTGAATACATCTTTATACTAGTACACAAATATGCCGTGCGAAAGAGTTGCCACGTACAGATCAATATGTATTTTTTTTTGTCGTGAATTCTTTAGTATGGGGCGCTTTTTGATCATGATATCTAACACATTCAATTACGACAGGACAGTAACGCTGTCTCGCAATACGAAACAGAAAATTTTGATTTAGAAACATCTTTATACTAGTATACTTTATACAAATTATTAGAACAAATGTTTTCACTTGATTTGCGCATTCTACTTTCTAGGCGTATCAGAACTGGCTAAATTTAAAGCAATCCTAAATATTTCTTTATCACAGTTATGTGGTCGTCCTGAAAAGGACGGGGTTTTCAACTCCTCGTCGTTACGGATGGACAGCTGCAGATGGCGAGGGATGATTTTCGTTTTCTTGTTGTCGCGGGCAGCATTACCAGCCAATTCCAACACTTCGGCAGCCAAGTACTCCATCACTGTCGCCAGATAGACCGGTGCACCGGCACCGACACGCTCTGCGTAGTTTCCCTTCCGGAGCAGACGATGGAGATTTTGCCAACTGGGAACTGCAGACCAGCACGGTTCGAGCGGGACTTTGCCTTGCCCTTAATTGTTCCTCCTGTGTGCGTGTTTCCGCGTGAAAATTCCACAAGAAGCTGTTAACCGTTAGACAGCCAGTTCAGTATTACTGACTGCCGCTCTACTAACTCTCTCTTTTATATCGTCTCACTGTTTCCCGTTCTGTGAAGGGGAGGTCCGTACACCGCTACCAGTATAAATTGAAATGTGATGTGAGAAATAGCGTCATTTGAGTTAAAGCAGCTACTCTGTACGTACGAGACACCGTCAGAACGATGGCACCGTAAACAGGTAGAAAAGCAGATTTGTACCGTCACTAACACATTCAATTACGAACGGCAATGCGAAAGCGAATGTTGAACACATTTTTATACTAGTATGGGACCGTGTAAAAATATGCCATGCGAAACAGGGTTGCCATATAAACAGGTTAATCTCTTTTATTATTATTATTATTATGATTATTATTATTATTTTTATTATTTTTATTATTATTATCACTATCATTATTATTATTAGAATAACTCTTGCATACCGAAGATCGTCGATACATTTCAGACCAGCCCATTGCAATTGTCTCGTACTGAAATTTCGAGAAGAATCAGATATCTTCGAACTTTGTAGCATCAATAAAAATAAACTACAAATTTGTCGTACCTAGCCTGCTATATTAGCAAATTATAAAAGAATTGTTTGAAGTTTGGAATATATAGTTGTAGAATAGTAGCTGTTTAATGTAACTAATCTGTATTTTAATGTAGGTGCATCGCTTCAAACTCTATTAGTGAAAAAGAGGAAAGCTTGCACAATTCATACAATCAATCAACTAACTGATATTCGGAAAAGTGATGGGAGCGTATCCGTTTTTTCGTATTCACGACATCCAGTTATGTCTCTGACATTACCCACCCACCTTTTTTGTTTCTCCGCACTCTCGTTGGAAGGAAGCGGTTCAGCGGATGCTGGCACGATTTTGTAGAGGTTTGGTGCATAATGTATATACAGGGTCCGGCACTCGAAGTGTAACCAATTAAAAAGGCCATAAATTCAGTTTGGAAAATTACTTTTACTTAATTCAAAGTACAAAATGTGTAAAAATAATACAAAATTCAGAATCAATTCACTTTTGCTCGATATGACCACCTTTTGCCTTGACTTGATGACTTGAGAGAGCGAAGGAGTTGCTTCGTTTGGCCGAAAGCGGTCAATTTGCGAACATTGTATTTTCTAATGAGAAAATTTTTCCTATTGAGCAATTCGTAAACTCTCAAAACGATAGGGTTTACTTGACCGACCGTTCATACGAGAATTTGAGTTATCGATTGGCCACCAGGAGGCAGCACCCGCAACAGATAATGGTTTGGGCCGCTGTAACCACAGATGGGCGCTCTCCAATCGTTTTCATCGAGCCTGGCGTCAAGGTAAATGCGACATATTATCGGGAAAGTATTCTGGAGGTTGCTTTGAAGCCACGAGCAGACAAACATTTCGGTGGCAGACCATGGACGTTTCAGCAGGACTCGGCACCGTCTCACAAAGCTCGAATGAACCAAGAATGGCTGAAAAACAACGTTCCGAACTTCATCACGACCCCACAATGGCTCTCGAATTCACCAGATGCGAATCCAATGGATTATTCTCTTTGGGCCATTTTGGAGAGCAAAGTCCGAACTAAAAGATACACCAGTCTCGAGGCGCTGAAAAAAGTTATTGTCCGCGAGTGGGCCAAAATACCTGCAAGTCACATTCGGCCAAACGAAGCAACTCCTTCGGTCTCTCAAGTCATCAAGTCATCAAGTCAAGGCAAAAGATGGTCATATCGAGCAAAAGTAAATTGATTCTGAATTTTGTATTATTTTTACACATTTTGTACCTTGAATTAAGTAAAAGTAATTTTCCAAACTGAATTTATGGCCTTTTTAATTGGTTCGAGTGCCGGACCCTGTATATATATATATATATATATATATATATATATATATATATATATATATATATATATATATATATATATATATATATATATATATATATATATATATATATATATATATATATATATATATATATATATATATATATATATATATATATATATATATATATATATATATATATATATATATATATATATATATATATATATATATATATATATATATATATATATATATATATATATATATATATATATATATATATATATATATATATATATATATATATATATATATATATATATATATATATATATATATATATATATATATATATATATATAAAGCTTACGGATATTAAAACGAAAGTTATGTATTAGGGGAAAATAATATGAAGCATCCCATCTTAGTAAAAGCCCCCTTTTTCAAATAAACTACTTTTTTCAAACATTCAAACATACTTCTTGCAGTAACATTATCTATCCGCAGGATCTTTCGGCTTTGCAATTTCGCAAATCTATCAAGACCATGAATCAATATGTTTCTCAACATTATTTAAATTGTGTACTCACATTTTCGAAGAAATCAACGATAAATTTAGAGATTTAACAGTTTTTGCTAAAGGAAGGACACCTTTTCCCTAATACTTTTGGTTATGTTATATACGTGGAGGTATTTAAACAATACTTTTGCCGTGAATACGACTTACTTTACTATGGGGTGCCTTTTCAAAATTTACCCTCTGAGAGAGTGATAAGTTTTTGATCGTGAATATCTCTTGTTGTATCTAACGAATCAACATAATTTTTGCTACATGCCATCGGAAATATGATCACAATTTTATGATAAAATTTTCAGTTGTGTGACATAATCTCAAATAGTTCAAAATTAAACTTTTCTGAAATGTTTGGTATAAACGAGTATCAAAGAGGATAATTCATATGGCGCGTTTGCCTTTCTCGTATTTTGAAAGCTCATAGCTCAGTGATCTGTGGAAGGATTTATATAATCTAACTACCAATAGAATCAAATTTTTCAACTTAAACGTGTATAGCAAAAGCATTTAAGTATTTCAATAGTACACTATTGAAAAACCTATCTCATTTGACCCATGTCAACACCAGCCAATCAGAACGCGTTCTGAGGAAGAGAAGAAAATAGCTGCTGCTGTACAACAAATCGTTCAAGAAAAATGTTCCGAAAAGTGGTGAATATCGTAGTGAGTTCCTCAATTTGGTCTTTCTGAATGCTAGAAACGAATCCCTACAGCATATTGATAGTTTCTTTCAATAAATTATGCAAATCCGAAATGAAATAATCGACATAAAAATTCTGTATGCGGCTATTTTGATAGCCGTTAGGACCGCCCATTAGTGAAAAAGCTACAAACTAAATCACATAAAAGGAAATCTCTTAACAAAAATTGAATCAGTTTGGATTCTATCGCCACTGCGAGCAGATGTGTTTTGTGTCGTCTGCACAGCTAGTTTCGCTTTCGACAAGAGCGATTACGTCACAGCTGCCAGTCATTAGCATTGGGAAAAAAACAACGGTGGAGAGCGTTACACAATATCAGCCGTTCTAATGGCTCTAAAATTATTCTAAACAACTATTAGGATTTGTTGTTCGCAAATCGCTGGTAATTATCCTCAGTTTAGTGCAAATCAAGAACAATTTGGTTAGATTTGTGCACTTTTCGCTGTGTGAAATTCACAGTAATCGAGATCAAGTGAAGCCTTTTTTGCGAAAAATGTTCCAGAGTTTAATATCGTAGAGAATTACGCAATTTGACCCTTCTGAATGCTGGAAATGAATCCCTACAGCATATTGATAGTTTTTTTTTCAATAAATTATGCAAATCCGAAATGAAATAATCGACATAAAAATTCTGTATGCGGCTTTTTTTATAGCCGTTAGAATCGCCCATTAGTGAAAAAGCTACCAACGAAATCACATAAAAGGAAATCTCTTAACAAAAATTGAATCAGTTTGGATTCTATCGGCACTGCGAGCAGATGTGTTTTGTGTCGTCTGCACAGCTAGTTTCGCTTTCGACAAGAGCGATTACGTCACAGCTGTCAGTCATTAGCATTGGGAAAAAACAACGGTGGAGAGCGTTACACAATATCAGCCGTTCTAATGGCTCTAAAATTATTCTAAACAACTATTAGGATTTGTTGTTCGCAAATCGCTGGTAATTATCCTCAGTTTAGTGCAAATCAAGAACAATTTGGTTAGATTTGTGCACTTTTCGCTGTGTGAAATTCACAGTAATCGAGATCAAGTGAAGCCTTTTTTGCGAAAAATGTTCCAGAGTTTAATATCGTAGAGAATTACGCAATTTGACCCTTCTGAATGTTGGAAATGAATCCCTACAGCATATTGATAGTTTTTTTTTTCAATGAATTATGCAAATCCGAAATGAAATAATCGACATAAAAATTCTGTATGCGGCTATTTTTATAGCCGTTAGGATCGCCCATTAGTGAAAAAGCTACCAACGAAATCACATAAAAGGAAATCTCTTAACAAAAATTGAATCAGTTTGGATTCTATCGGCACTGCGAGCAGACGTGTTTTGTGTCGCTTCCGCTTCCGTTAAGAGCGATTACGTCACAGCTGCCAGTCATTTCGATGGATGAAAAAGCAACGTTGGAGAGCATTATAAAAAATCAGCCGTTCTAATGGCTCTAAAAGTTTTCTGAAGAACTATTAGGATTTGTTGTTCGCAAATCGAAAGAAAATATCCTCAGTTTAGTGCAAATCTAGAACAGTTTGGTTAGATTTTTGCACTTTTCGCTGTGTAAAATTCACAGTAATTGAGATCAAGTAAAACATTCTGTGTTGTTGCGAAAAATGTTCCAGAGTTCGTAGAGAACTGCACAATTTGACCCTTCTGAATGCTAGAAACGAATTCCTACAGCATATTGATAGTTTCTTTCAATAAATTATGCAAATGCGAAATAAAATAATCGACAATAATATTCTGTATGCGACTATTTTTATAGCCGTTAGGACCGCCCATAAGTGAAAAAGCTACGAACGAAATCACGTAAAAGAAAGCTCCTAACAAAAATCTAATCAGTTTGGATTCTATCGCCAATGCGAGCAGATGTATTTTGTGCCGTTTGCAAAGCTAGTTTCGCTTCCGACAAGAGCGATTACGTCACAGCTGCCAGTCATTTCGATGGATGAAAAAGCATCGTTGGAAAGCATTATAAAAAATCAGCCGTTCCAATGGCTCTAAAAGTTTTCTGAAGAACTATTAGGATGTGTTGTTCGCAAATCGAAAGAAAATATCCTCAGTTTAGTGCAAATGTAGAACAGTTTGGTTAGATTTGTGCACTTTTCGCTGTGTGAAATTCACAGTAATCGAGATCAAGTGAAGCCTTCTTTGTTTTTGCGAAAAATGTGGAAAAGGGAAATGCTTGCATAATTCATACAATTGATCAACTAATTGATATTCGGAAGTGTTAAGGAACATGTCATTTGTTTTCGTATTCACGACATCCAGTTATGTCTCTGACATTACCCACCCGTCTTTTTTAGCTGTGGTCAATGTAATAGTGGGTGGAAACTGGTATACTGGATCGATAGTTTTTTTTCATTTTTAAGCGATCTTCGGTTTGTCCAAACAATTTTAGAAGATGATATCGGGGAACTAAATTGAGATATATTGTGAAATGCATGTTAGATCTTCGATGATTGGCGCGTAAGTAGTGAAATGTTTGCCTGCTGGAGAGCAAAATATAAGATATTCATAAGAAAATTATTATAATTTTATAATAGATTACTGATAAAATCGTTTGGCATGCAACGAGCTGTTTTGTGTGGAAATTTTATTGCGAAATATATATTTTATTGCGAAACATTTTTCAAATATTGTTCCATTGAATCGATTATCGAGTATTTTAGTTTTAAACGGTAGCACTACACCGGTGTGATATATAAATATATATATATATATATATATATATATATATATATATATATATATATATATATATATATATATATATATATATATATATATATATATATATATATATATATATATATATATATATATATATATATATATATATCTATATATATTCTCAAAAGAGCACAAAAACCTCCTCTTCTTTCCATATTTGATGAATAAGTTTAATGGAAGAATTAATGAAGAAATTGATGAATAAGTAAATGAATGATTAAAGTAATGTAAAACGAAATTTATTACATAAATGAACAAGTCAATGAATAAATGCATGAATGAATGAGAAAAATGAAATAATAAAATTAAAATATTTTAATACAAAACAGGTATACAACAACAGAGTATACCTCTGACGGAAACGATAAATAAAAAAGGGCCAAACATACACACACATCCAAAACCAGGATATGCAACATACAAACCACAGCATGCGGCTGATACACCTACGCAATGGGCCGTATGAATAAAATGTAGTAAAGTCTGTTGTTTGTAGTATCTTCTCAAAAACAAAGTCCACAGAGTATAACGCGGTTTGGTATGAATAAAAAACAAGTTCGAACGTGCAGTTAATGCTACTTCCGAATTTAAGCATTTACTGCATACCGTTTCGACACAGAGCCGGAAAAGCTGGCATAAGCATGCACAAATCAAGAAACGTACTTACATCTGAAAAAATGCCACTTTTTTAATTTCTGTACTTCACTTTATCAGCAAACACACGAGTAGCAACCTCTAGAGCTACCTACCGAAAACTTGTAGTAAATAATACAGTTTGTAGCATGTTTTGACAGGAACGTGATACACACGTAGCATTTACTACCGAAATTCAAGCATGCTACGTTTTATTCATGCGGCCCTTTGTTTTATTTTAGTTTTAAACAAGTTTATATTCATGATTTGTTTCAGACTTATAGGTAGAGAATTAAAGATAGTCGGACCGTAGAACATTATTCGAGTTTGACCGAGATTTGTGGATACTCTAGTTCGCAGTAGTGAACTAGCTTGCCTGCTATTTCGCTGCCGTGCAATACCCGATAGAGAAGAATTGCTATGAATCCCTGGTTGGTATAGCGTCTTATTGACGAACATGATTGTTTGCATACGTCTCTCAATGCCAAAATGAGCAAAATGCAGTGACTAGTGTTGGAATACAGTAAAGCTAATACCGTAAATACAGGTGCATGACCCCAGACGTTTATTAGACACTGAATGTGAGAATGAATACAAGCAAAGTAGAAACTCAATAAAACCCTCCTTGGAACAAAACTAACTTTGCACAATGCGTCGGATAGTGCGGATAATTTTTTTTCGATAGCCTTTATATGTACATCCCAAGAAAGAGTTGAATCGAGATGTATACCTGGGTATTTGAAATCGTTTACTTTTTCTGTTGCAATTGTCTCAAGACATTAATGAGGATGATTTGGTAGTTTTTTCTCGGGGAATGAAACACCATGTATTTCGTTTTATTTAAGTTCAAAGACAACAACTTTGCGTTGAAATTTTTAGATAGGATCCGGAGGTCGTACTCAATCAATGTTTGTACGTCCTTGCACGGATAGAACAGTTCAGTATCGTCAGCAAACAACCTAGTACACCTTTTAGATTCAAATTCTCAATATCGTTAATTTAATTTAAAAATAACAATGGTCCTATGTTACTACCTTGAGGTATTCCTACACTAATGGAGGGATATGAACTAGATGAATGACCAATAGATACAAACTGTTTTCGGTTTTATAAATAGCTTTTGACTATGTCATTTGCCACCCCTCTAATCCCGTATCGATCCAGTTTTTCTAAAAAGATTTTGTGATCTAATGTGTCAAAAGTCTTTCTGAGATCCAAGAACAATGCACCAACAACTTGTTTGGAATCAATACCATCAATGAGACAATCAACCAACTCAGCAATAGCTGTTGTTGTACTACATCCAGATCTAAAACCGTATTGGAATCGATATAAGATATTATTAGAATGTACGAAGTCAAGCATTCTGTTCACGAGAAGTTTTTCCAAGATTTTATTGAAAATCGATAAAGTAGAGATTGGACGGTAGTTGCAAGGATCGCACTTATTCCCGGTCTTGAAAATGGGTGCTACACGTGCTATTTTTAGGCAATCAGGATAAACACTAGTTGTTAAAATTTTGTTAAATATTTGAGCTAAAATTGTTGAGAAGGAGCGAGGATTACTTTTCAGAAGCTTTGCAGAAATATTGTCATAACCATTACATTTGCTGGAATCAAGTTCGTTAAGTTTAACAATGACTTCATTTTCAGTGGCTGGACGTAGAAAAATAGATTTTGTGACAGAATGATCATTCTCGATAGGATTTGAGGTGTTCAAGTTCGAAATTTCGTCAGCTAGAGAGGCGCCAATACTTGAAAAATTATCGTTGAATGTTTCACATACTCCCAATTTGGTTTTTGTTTTTGATCCATTTACTACTAGTTTTATTTGCTCTATTGATTTAGTGCGACCCATAATAAAATTATTATTTTTCCAAAGTCTAGAATGACATGTAGTGTTCAGAAGAATTTCGTAATATAACATCTTGTTTGACCTTTTAACTATGTCAACTTTCCTGGAGACGTGTTTCAGTAATCCTAGAAGGTTAAGATCCGTAGTTTTGTCGTGAATACGACTTACTTTACTATGGGGCGCCTTTTCAAAATTTACCCTCTGAGAGAATGATAAGTTTTTGATCGTGAATATCTCTTGTTGTATCTAACGAAACAACATAATTTTTGCTACATACCATGGGAAACATGATCACAATTTTATGATAAAATTTTCAGTTGTATGACATAGTCTCAAATACTTCAAAATTTTACTTTTCTGAAATGTTGGTATAAGCGAGCGTCAAAGCGGATAATTCATAAGGCGCGTTTGCCTTTCTCGTATTTGAAAGCTCATAGCTCAGTGATCTCTGAAAGGATTTATAAAATTTGACTTCCAATAGAATCGAAATTTTTCAACTTAAACGTGTATAGCAACAGCATTGAAGTATTTCTATAGTGCACTATTGAAAAACCTGTCTCATTTGACACCAGCCAATCAGAACGCGTTCTGAGGAAAAGAATAAAATATCTGAATATCCTTCTGAAAGGCAGGAATGAATCCCGTACAGCATCCTGACAGTCTCTTTCAATGAAATGCAAAGTGAAACAATCGACATTAAAATTCTGTATGCGGCTATTTTTATAGCCCATTAATGAAAAAGCTACAAATGAAATCACGTGAAAAGAAACCTCTTAACAAAAATTGGATCAGTTTGGATTCTATCGCCACTGCGAGCAGATCTATATACAATACAATTGATCAAGTAATTGATATTCGGAAGTGTTAAGGAACATGTCAGTTGTTTTCGTATTCACGACATCCAGTTATGTCTCTGACATTACCCACCCGTCTTTTTTTCTTACTTTTTTGAGATAGTTGGATTTAAGTTGCAGTAGTTTAAATGGATCGTACGACATCCAAGGACAGTATTCATGTTTTACATTAATTGCTTTGGTATAAGTCTTAGTACACTGCAAAAACATTGAGTTGTATGTTGATATTATGTTCGAAATGACGTCCTCGACATCTTCTATGGACAATTAACTGTCTATATATTGATTGAAAATTCTATTGAGCTTACCGTGATCAACTAATTGCCCGGAGAGATTCTATTGAACTTAGACTGTCCATGACAATGAAGTAGTGGTCTTTGGGCAAGGTTTCAATGATCTCGAGGGTGTACTGAATAGCAGCTAATTCTGCGACGTAAACTGAAGCCGGATCACTGAGTTTGTACGAAGCGGTGATGTTTTGATTAACGATACCGAAACTTGTGGACTTGTTGATGTTATGTCCGTCAGTGTAAAACACCTTTTCACAGTTGACTGTTCTAAATTTATTATGAAAGATATAAGGGGTCACTTGAGGGCGTATGTGATCCGGAATTCCACGAACCTCTTCTCTCATTGATGTGTCGAAAAACACAGTAGAATCAGATGTAGCCAAGAAATGAGCACGGTAAGAAACAAACGAAGAACGATTAATATTCTGACCCATGTAATCAAAATACAAGGACATAAAACGGGAATGAGAATGCAACCTAAGGCAAAACGCAAGCAACGATACTGAATTCTTTCCAGTGTAACGAAATGGGCGGATCGGAAGCAGAAGTATATATATATTCCATTACGGACCATACTGTTTTTTTTTTTTTTTTTTTTATTTCTTTATTTCTTTATTGTCTTCGACTAGAGGTGACCTATCGCACAGACTTTTACTTTATTGCTATACACTTATGTTAACTTAAAAATATTATTTTCGATTTGAATGTGTCTTTGCTCATATTAAAATCAAATAAATGATACACGGTATTGAAACGATGACAACAGACATCCATTGGGTTGTTTTGGCCATACTGTGTGCGATGAAGTGAGCGACGAAGAAAATCCGTTCTTCGCAATGATCTTCCCGGAACGTTAAAATAATTCTTTCCAGTAGTATGGGGCAATCAATGTTGTCATTTAGTAGGTCGAACACGAAGAGTTGTTGAAGGAGTATACGTCTGTTTTGTAAAGTAGGTAGGTTGATGAGAGCACAGAGATTCTTGTAACGAGGTAGTTGAGGACGATTTATCCAAGGTAATCTTCGGAGTGCGAATCGGACGAAGCACTTCTGCACCCTTTCGATCCGATCGATGTGAACACCGTGATACGGAGCCCAAATTGTAACTCCATACTCCAGAATACTGCGTACTAGTGCGATGTAAACTGTTTTGAGGCAGTACACGTCGTTGAAGTTTTGAGTGTTTCGTTTGATTAGTCCCAAAACTGCGTAGGCCTTCGCAGTAACGAATGAAAACTGTTCGATGAAACGGAGCTTGCAATCGAGAATAATGCCCAAGTCTTTAATAGACGAAACTCGTTCAACTGAAGCCATCATCATGGAGTATTCGAAAATAATTGGAGACTGTGCCCGTGAGAAAGTGATCACATTACATTTCTTAACGTTTACTGTCATACCGTTTCTGTCACACCAATCAAGGATTCGGTCAATATCCATTTGTAGAGCACAGCAATCCACAAGGCTTGTAATGATGCGATAAATTTTGAGGTCGTCAGCATACGTTACTTTGAATGACGACAATTCACTGTAAAGATCGTTCACGAATAACACGAAAAGAAGTGGTCCGAGATGGCTCCCTTGCGGTACACCCGAAGTAACGTGAAATGAATCCGAGAGTGCAGATCCGATTCGTACGGAAGCATTACGCTCCGTGAGATATGATAGAATCCAATTGGTTAACCAAACAGGGAATCCACTACGCCTCAATTTTTCCACAGCGAACTGATGAGGAACACGGTCGAATGCTTTTGAAAAATCAAAATACACCGCATCGATTTGTTGTCGTTTTTCAAGTTTGTCTATCAATAAAGAAACGTAGCTCATTAAATTGGTGGTAGTAGACCGCTTTTTGACAAACCCATGCTGATCAGTGGAGATAATATGCTTTACTGATGGGCAAAGAACATCCAACACCATGCGTTCGAATACTTTTGGTAAACAGCTTAGGATAGAAATTCCTCTATAATTGGTGACATCGTGCACGTTTCCAGTTTTGTGAACAGGAACAATTACAGCTTCTTTCCACTTCGCTGGAAAATAGTGCTCGGCAAGCGAGCGGTTGAAAAGCAGAGATGCAGGTAAAGCCAAAGCAGAAGAACATTCCTTCACGAGCGTCGGAGGTAACCCGTCAGATCCTGGCCCCTTCGATCCATCGACTTGTCGTAGATTGTTGTACACATCGCGTTCAGTAAAAGCAGTAGCAGGTATACTCAAAGAATACGTCGGCAAACTACTCAGGTACGATTCTGACAAAGGCGGTGAGTTATTACTTAGCACGCTTTGAAAGAATGACGAGAATAGGTTGGCTGAATCCGAAACTGTCGACGAAGATTGGTGACGATAGTGGACACTGACAGGAATTCCACGGGAAGAAGTTTTATTTCGCAGATGAGACCAAAATTGTTTCGGGTCAGCCTTCAAATTGATCTCCATCCGTGAGACGTACAGCCGAAAACACGATGCGTTCAATAATTCAAACTGGTGTTCCAAATCACGAACGAGCAATTTGTCATCTAGATTTTTTGTCCGGAAAAATCGTTTGCGAGCTTTCCTTAGACGATTCCTGAGGTTACGCAGCTCTTCATTCCACCAAGGTTGTTTGTTATTAGATTGATATCTGCGTTTTCTTCTAGGCACGAGATATCGAAAAATTGTATCTAATTCATAATAGAACTTCTCTATTGCTTCATCCAAAGTGTCATGCGCCAGTATCTCCACCCAGTTAATTCGTGTAATTTCAGCACTTAACTCACGAAAATTGCACCGATTGAAATCGTAGAAAATTTCTGCATCGTCAATCATGTGCACGCATTGAGGAACTTCAATTTTTAAAATGAAAGGAAAATGGTGGTGATCTAGTTTCATTAGTGGCGATGGTGGTTCTAGAATTTCGCAATCATTGGCGCAACTAACAAATGCTAAGTCTAGCAGTTTTCCATGCAGGTTCGTTAAAAAGTTAATTTGTTGTAAACCGGAGGCAATCATAGCTTCCACTAATAAATGTTCATGCTCTGAAGACGCGTTGTTCGGCAGTAGACACCCAACTTCCTCATCCAAGCTCCAGCGTAACAACGATAAATTATAATCGCCTAAGACTACAACCCTATCACAGTCTCCAAATTTATTGTAAAGCTCATTCACACAAAAGGCATGTTGCTCATATAGAGAAAGATCAGTATTCGGCGGTAAATAAATAGCACAAATGACAAAACCAGTGCTCTCGCATGTGACACGGACTGCTATCTGCTCAAGACGGTCAGCTCCATGAACGTACACTGTGCTACTCTCAATGCCCTTTTTTATTCCAATCAAAACGCCGCCACCACGCAGATACTGGCTAGTCAAATTATTACGATCACATCGATAAACAATGTACTGGTCGGTAAGCTCTGTATCAAGTATATTACCATTAAGCCAAGTTTCTGTGAGTACAATCACGTCGTAATCAGAAGCAGAAAGAGACGAGAAAAGTGCATTCGTTTTGGTGCGTAAACCCCGGACGTTTTGATAGTAAATTGTTAGTAATCGGTTCATATGGTTATATACGCTGTTTGAAACAATGCTGTTGGATATCGATTGGGAATGTAGAGTTGAATTAGAGTAAGCAGTGTGCGACATATTATGGGGTGACGTAGCACACATAAAATTTGTCGTCGGATGATTATTACAGGTCAGGTTGAAATTGAAAGCTTGTTCGTGGCTGAAATTTGAATTCCCGGAAAATGATTCCCTTTTGCCATGTAGATTGCAATAGAGATAGAGACTGTTGTTTGGTACAGCCTGATCAGGTCTCCTGGGTGGCACCCCACCAAGTTCCGGTTATTGTACAAAGAAAGTTGATTCTCTGCTGGCATTTCTGTTTCAGATACCTAACATGACAATCCCAGGTGCCTTTAGAGTCGAACCAGACCCCGAGATATTTGAATGTGAAGACCTGAGCTATGGTTACACCCCTTCGTTGAAGTTGTGCTGGTTCTCGCTTCCTAGAAAATACAACCAGCTCAGTTTTCTCCGTAGAGAATTTGATACCCATTTGAAGAGTTCATATCGACAAGTTGTCGAGGGTATCTTGCAATGGTCCTTGGAGATCGGCAGCTTTGGGTCCTATAATAGACACAACGCTGTCGTCGGCAAGTTGTCTTAGCGTACAAGATGTGTTGATACATTCATCAATGTTGTTTACGTAAAAATTGTATAAAAGGAAAACCCATGTAACTGAATCGTATTGTCGACAAATCACCATGCGCGAAATACATGTATTTCTCGGACAACAGATTATACAAAAAGTCAGTCAGAATTGATGAAAGACCATGCTGACGCATTTTCTCAGATAGAATGTTTATGAAAACTGAGTCAAAAGCCCCCTTAATGTCTAAGAAAACTGATGCCATTTGTTCTTTACGAGTAAATGCCATTTGAATTTCGGTTGTGAGCAACGCAAGTCAATCGTACGTTCCTTTGCCCCTGCGGAAACCAAATTGTGTATCTGAAAGTAAGCCATTAGTTTCGACCCATTTTTCTAGACGAAAAAGAATCAATTTTTCGAACAACTTGCGGATACAGGAAAGCATAGCAATCGGCCGATACGAATTGTGATCGGAGGCTGGTTTCCCTGGTTTTTGAATGGCGATAACTCTTACTTGTCTCCAGTCGTGTGGGACAATATTATCCTCAAGAAGCCTATTGATTATTTTCAATAAGCTCCTTTTGGCTGAGTCGATAAAAGCGCAAGTGAGAACTCTGCCATCAAAAAAGGTGTTTCATTTCAGTTTGATGAGGCGACGCGCATGATCGTCTGTTCCAGAACAGAGTCAGGACATACTTTTTTAGCAAAATCGAATATCCAGCGGTTAGAATATTCCTCGCTTTCGTTTGTGGTGTTTTTGTTGCGCATTCGTCGGGCTGGTTCCTAAGAGTGCTCGTTGATGTTTCTCTCGATAATTCGTCTACGAATCGACGCCAATAACCGCTTTTCTTCGCTTTAATCAAGCTTTTCATTTTAGCCTCTAATGCCGCGTAGTTTCTAAAGATATCAGGTGTTCCGTTTTTCTTAAATTTGAATATAGATGAAGCTTTCCACGTTTAATTTTGAGCGCGGGGGGGTTTCGTCTGAGCTTGAGTCGCGGTGTCGAGAATCAAGCCAGCCAAACACGTAAAGATGCCCGGAGAGATTCTATTGAACTTAGACTGTCCGTGACAATGAAGTAATGGTCTTTGGGCAAGGTTTCAATGATTTCGAGGGTGTACTGAATAGCAACTAATTCTGCGACGTAAACTGAAGCCGAATCACTGAATTTGTACGAAGCGGTGATGTTTTGATTAAAGATACCGAAGCTTGTGATCAACAAGTCCACAAGCTTCGGTATCTTTAATCGCCGCCATATGATCCGTCAGTGTAAAATACCTTTTTACAGTCGACTGTTCTAAATTTATTATGAAAGATATAAGGGGTCACTTGAGGGCGTATGTGATCCGGAATTCCACGAATCTCTTCTCTCATTGATGTGTCGAAAAACATAGTAGAATCAGATGTAGCCAAGAAATGAGCACGGTTGGAAACAAACGAAGAAGGATTAATATTCTGAGCCATGTAATCAAAATACAAGGACATATTTGTATATTTGTATATTTGTATAACTTTGTATAACATTTGTATAACATCGGACATATGTTGTCTTAATGAATAAAAACAAACAATTAAAATTTAAAAACTAAACCTAACTATCGCTATTCACTATGTGGAAATTGTCAAGTAAACGTTTATGATGCACGGTTGACGACACATTAAAATCGAATAGTTGAGAGAATTCGTTGAACCGCATACAAACTGTCCGAAAAGGCTCATGTTGTCCATACATTCTATTTCGTGGTTCAAGAGACAGGAAGTTCCGCTGGCGAAGTGATCTTTCATGTGCGTAGAGGTTTAGGCGCATGAGTAACGTTGGACTATCTATGTCGCCCAAAAGTAGTTTGGCAGCGAAAGTTGCTTGAGCAGTTATGCGTCGTATCTCCAATGGCTCGAGATTCAACAAACGGCAGCGATCTTCGTATGATGGTAGGTTCATAGAGTCACGCCACGGTAACAGGCACAGAGCGTACCTCACAAATTTATGTTGAACAGTCTCAATCCTAGCGATCCAGTAAGCATGGTAGGGGCACCAAATCACAGCGTTTGACTCTAGTATTGAACGTACAAGTGAACAGTACAATGATCTTAAACAAAGTGGGTCTCGAAACTCTTTGGCTACCTTGAAGATGAAACCAAGTTGACGGTTTGCTTTGGCCAACATATCGTCATAGTGCAGTCTAAAGGTAATTTCACGATCTAGAGTGACAACAAGATCCTTTATACATTCTACTCGTGTCATGGACCTTTCTGGGATTTAATAGCCATACAAGATAGGGTCAGTTTTCCGATAGAAAGATATGACGCAGCATATCTCGATACTCAGACACAAACAATTTTTTGAACACCAATCTACGAACTTTTGTATCATATGTTGTAGTACAAAACAGTTCCCGAGACGCTTGATAACCTTCATAATTTTTGCATCGTCTGCATAAAATAATCTGGATTCCAGTGGTAACAGCTGTGAAACATCGTTCATGAAAAGCGAAAACAGCAACGGACCAAGATTGCTGCCTTGCGGAACTCCAGAAAAACTTCGAGGAAACTTCAAATGTTGAAGAACCGATTTGTGCGGTTATTGAATCCACAGCACTACTGGCTGATATGGAAATACGAATCGCAAAAACCACATCGTACTGGTTCCAATTCGTTTATTGGCAAGTGGCATTCTCCGCATTGTTTTTTCTCCATACTTGCTTTGCTCAAATTCGCTGGTGTTACGCACACGGCAAGGAGAAGCTAGTGATATCGACATAAAACGGGTCTGAGAGTTGAGCTAGACAAGCCTTTCGAAGTTTTCAATCACTATCGGATTCAAGATGTCTCATCGGATTAGCAATCCCACATGAGAGATCCCAGAATCGATTTTTCAATGGTAAGATACCCGCGAGCACTTCGAGACTCATCGTATGAGTCGACTGCATGCAACCTAAGGCAAAACGCAAACAACGATACTGAATTCTTTCCAGTCTAACGAAATGGGCGGATCGGAATCAGAAGCATCTATATTCCATTACGGACAATACTGTTGTTTGGTACAGCCTGATCAGGTCTCCTGGGTTCCGGTTATTGTACGAAGAAAGTTGATTCTCTGCTGTCATTTCTGTTTCAGATACCTAACATGACGAATCCCAGGTGCCTTTAGAGTCGAACTAGATCCCGAGATATTTGAATGCGAAGACCTGAGCTATGGTTTCACCCCTTCGTTGAAGTTGTGCTGGTTCTCGCTTCCTAGAAAATACAACCAGCTCAGTTTTCTCCGTAGAGAATTTGATACCCATTTGAAGAGCCCATATCGACAAGCTGTCGAGGGTATCTTGCAATGGTCCTTGGAGATCGGCAGCTTTGGGTCCTATAATAGACACAACGCTGTCGTCGGCAAGTTGTCTTAGCGTACAAGATGTGTTGATACATTCATCAATGTTGTTTACGTAAAAATTGTATAAAAGGAAAACCCATGTAACTGAATCGTATTGTCGACAAATCACCATGCGCGAAATACATGTATTTCTCGGACAATTCAGAATTGGTGAAAGACCATGCTGACGCATTTTCTCAGATAGAATGTTTATGAAAACTGAGTCAAAAGCCCCCATAATGTCTAACCATCAAAAAAGGTGTTTCATTTCAGTTTGATGAGGCGACGCGCATGATCGTCTGTTCCGGAACAGAGTCAGGACATACTTTTTTAGCAAAATCGAATATCCAGGTTAGGTTAGAATATTCCCCGCTTTCGTTTGTGGTGTTTTTGTTGCGCATTCGTCGGGCTGTGTTCCTAAGAGTGCTCGTTGATGTTTCTCTCGATAATCCGTCTACGAATCGACGCCAAAAACCGCTTTTTTTCGCTTTCAACAAGCTTTTCATTTTAGCGTCTAATGCCGCGTAGTTTCTAAAGATATCAGGTGTTCCGTTTTTCTTAAACTTGAATAATGATGAAACTCTCTCAACGTTTAATTTTGAGCACTCTTTGTACCACCACGGGTTGGGAGGACGGATGTTAGTTTTTGCGCCGGGTACTCGTTTCGTCTGAGCTTGAGTCGCGGTGTCGAGAATCAAGCCAGCCAAAAAGGTGTACTCTTCCTCCGGAGGAAGTTCTTTTGTTGTTTCTAGTTTCTCAGATATCAAATTTGCGTAGCATTTCCAAACAATATTTCGTGTGAGGTCATACGGAACGTTGATTGTTTCTGATGGTCTTAATCCGTAGGCGATTGAAATCACGACAGGTAGATGATCTCTACTGTGGGGATCGGGGATCACCTCTCACGTGCAGTCCAACCGTAGCGATGTCGAGCAAAGGGATCGCACTTGGTCTTGCTGGTGGTGCAGGAATTCGTGTCATTTCTCCCGTATTCAAGATTTTCATATTGAAAATGTCGCAGATATCATGGATCATAGCTGATTTGTTATCGTCGTGAAGACAGCCTAATCCTGTACCGTGTGAATTAAAGTCTCCTAAAACCAACGTCGATGCGGGAAGGAGCTCTATGATATCACTGAGCCGCCGATGCCCAACCGAGGCTCTTGGGGGAATATAGATGGAAGCAATGCAAGGTCCTTGCATTTGATTGTAACATGACATGCGACAACTTCAATACCTGGTATCGAGGGGAGGATAATGCGATAGAAAGAATAGCACTTTTTGATCCCCAAAAGTACTCCTTCATAGGGATCATCTCGATCCAGACGAATAATAGTAAAATCGTGGAAGTTTAAGGGTATTTCAGAAGTTAGCCAAGTTTCGTACAATGCAAATGTGTCACATTTTAGATTATTTACTAGAAATTTGAAAGGATCTATTATTGGAATGACACTTCTACAATTCCACACTATAACAGTGATTGTATCCGTGATCTCGGGGGTGACTTAGTAATCGAAGGATACGATCGCTGAAAGAAGGTGCCATTTTGCAGTCAACTGCTTCAAGAAGGTTTTAACTGTAGGAATATAATCCATTATCAGGCTTTTAAGAGGTTCTGATATATTGAAAATAGACATGATCCAGTTCACAATATCAGAGAATTTAACAAACCCAGTATTTGGCAAAATTTTCTGACAGATCTTTGGGGACTTTCGGGGATTTTGGAGTCCCAGGAAGTGATGGAAATTCTTGCTCGGAATTTAATTTTCCAAGGCCTGGAGCTTTTTTCTCCGGTTTTTGCCATCACTACCAGTTGTTATAATTTTTTGAGACCCATCAGAGGACACCTTCGAACCCTTACTAGGGAGCTTTTGAGTAGATTTATTTCTTCTCTTTCTAAATGATGAGCTAAGAAGGACAGTCGATATAGGACTTAGTCCCATCCCTAGCGTTCGATACTGAGCGCAATTGCTTGCAGTCCACAATCTTTACATTCTTGAGTAAGGGGTTTATAAAACCGCCTTCCCCATGCTAAAGAACGTCTTCGCAAGTCAGACTCGGATCGGTGATCGCGCCGTCTATCTCGACTTCGCGAGCTGGAATGTATACGCGATTTTCTCGCGTGAAGAGCTCACATTGAACGATCTCGTTAGCCTATTTTGCACAGGCTAACAATACCCTAAGCTTGTCTGGAAAACCCGACTTTCGAACGGAGCCTCGGATACCCATCAGGAATCAGAACAAATTGGCTCAAATGGCACGTTCCCCTTGATATTTGGAGATTTGGTGCCTTGCCATCAATTTGTTTTTAGCATCATTTTCCCGATATATAAGAGGGAAGGATTGAAAGGAAATGGTAAGGGTTGGACTAGGAGGATGGGAAAAATTGACGACACAAAAACACATAAAAGCAGAAGTAAATTCTGCACCCCTAAGGGATGCCGAACAATCTGCTGAGGATCACATTTAGTGGAAGCAGAAGTAAATTCTGAACCTCTACGAGGTCCCGAACAGTCCGCTGTTAATAAAACCTCCAACCCCCGAGAGGATTTGAAGATCTTACAAAAGCGACACCATTCTGCACTCCCGGAAGAATGCAGAACGATTCGCAGTATGTACGAGCAGAAGTAAATTCGGCACCCCCTAAAAGATGCCAAACAATCTGCTAAACCCTATTTAAGGTAAATACAGAAGGGATTCATTCACTCCAGGAAGAACGATGAACCCTTCTGACTATAACTCCTTACCACATTGGGTAAGAAACGAGAGAATATCCTTCAATTTTAGCTCCGCATACACAGACTCAACCATGTATGGAGAACCAAAAACCCGGATACGTAGCTGCGTCAATGCGGGACAGTTACATATAAGATGATATGAAGTACCATAATCGCATTCACACAAATCACACGAATAATACTCAGCACGTTGAATAGTAGCCATGTGATAATTGAGTTTGCAATGTCCAGTCAGAGCTCTGACCAGAATACTGCAATGATGCTTGGAGAAATGCAGTAGACACTTTGACATTTTCAGATTTAAATCTGGTAGAAATGCTTTTGTCTGAGCGCAAGTTTGCAAGCTGCGCCAGTAGCTGGCATGTTTGGATACAGCCCAAGAACGAATCTTGTGCTTTATCCAACTAGTTGAAAGTGGTAAAGCTGGTTCAGGACCAACGAAATCATTCGTTGCACCAGCTCTAGCCAACTCATCAGCCCATTCATTTCCAGTAATACCAGAATGGCCGGGTACCCATAAGAAGTAAACAGCATTTGAAATGCTGAGGTCTTCAATTTGAGTTCGACATGCGATCACTAGATTCGACCGTGAGTCATTCGAACTGAGTGCTTTTAAGGCTGCCTGACTGTCGGAACAAAAATAAATTCGCTTACCACAGATCCTCTGCTGAAGTGCCGATTGTACTCCACACAGAATCGCGTAGATTTCTGCTTGAAACACAGTACAGTATCTACCAAGTGAATGAGACTGCTCCAGCCTCATTTCACGACAGTAGACACCAGCACCAGTACGACCATTCAACAGAGAACCGTCCGTATAACAAACTATGTGTTCATCAAGTTGTCGTTCCAGACAACCAGACAACCATTCCTCACGAAAAGGATAGCTCACATAGAATGTTTTGAAAGGAAAACTGCATGTGAGAGTTAGGTCACTAGGAGCGAGTAAATACTCATCCCACGTAACCATTTGAGACCACAAGCGAGTGTGGCTGGTAGCATAATCTAATGGGTTACTGTTCCAAAGCCCTGTAACCTTAAGACGATATGCACAAGATAATGCTTCTTGTTTTAGGAACACATGTAGTGGTTTAATGCACAGTAGCGCCTCTAGAGCAGCAGTAGGAGTTGTCGTGAATGCTCCTGTCATCGCCATTAGGACCATCCTTTGGAGATGATTTAGCTTTGACTGAACTGTCGCGACTTCTCCTTTCTGCCACCATACAAGACATCCATATGCTAAAATTGGTCTAACAATAGTTGTGTAGATCCAATGAATATATCTGGGTTTGAGTCCCCATGATTTTCCAAAAGCTCGTCTACATTGGCCGAAAGCCATGCAAGCTCTTTTAATTCTGAAGTCAATGTGAGCAGACCAATTCAGTTTTGAGTCAAGAATAACCCCGACGTATTTAACTTGTTCGACCACAGTGACCTCTGAACCAAAGAACTGCAACGGACGAGCTCCTGTGATCATCCTACAATGAGTGAAAAGCACCATTGATGTTTTGCCCGGATTTACAGATAATCCAACCTGACAACACCATTGTTCAACAGATCGCAGGGCTTGCTGCATTAAATCAAAGAGAGTGTTAATGCTTATACCGGTCATCAATATATGATAATCGTCGGCAAAACCATAAGTCGGAAATCCAAGGTTATTAAGTTTCCTTAACAAACCATCAGCGACTAGGTTCCATAAAAGTGGGGATAGTACACCACCTTGAGGACACCCACAGACACTTAGCTTTCTAATCTCTGCTTGCTGAAGCGATGAACAAAGAAGTCGATTGCTAAGCATTGCGTGTATCCAATTTGTGATACTTGAAGGTATGCCATGACCACGGGCTGCTTCCAGAATTGAATTGAAAGACACGTTATCAAAGGCACCTTCAATATCTAGGAAAACTCCCAAGCAAGATTGCTTTTGTGAGAAAGCTTTTTCAATGTTGTACACAACATCATGTAACAGGGTTGTAATGGACTTTCCACGCTGGTAAGCATGTTGCATTTTATGTAGCGGATGCAGGCCCAAACTAACATTTCTGATATAGTGATCGACTATGCGTTCCACTGTTTTAAGAAGAAATGAGCTTAGACTGATAGGCCTGAAACTCTTCGCTTCCTCATAAGTGTCGCGACCGCCTTTGGGAATAAATTTGACAATTATTTCCTGCCAGGCTCTTGGAATATATCCTGTCGCAAGACTAAAAGTAAGTATTTTCTTCAAAACATGTTTGAAATGTTCATACCCTTTCTGCAGTAACACTGGGAAAACTCCATCCTTTCCAGGAGACTTGTACGGAGCAAAACTCTCAACTGCCCATTTGACCGATTCAATCGTCACAACGCTTCGAGCAAGGGCCCAAGAATCGTAACTACCTGAAAAAGTCTCGGGAAGAGCTGTCGGTGATGGATCCATACATCCTGGAAAGTGAGTGTTAAAAAGATAGTGAAGTACATCACCTTCATCAGACAAGTGTTCACCATCTGAAGTTCTTAAGAAACTGACATTAAAGTCCTTAGACTTCGAAAGTAACTTATTTAATCTGCTAGCCTCGTTGAGACTAGAGACATTTGTGCAGAGGCTTTTCCAACCACTTCGCTCAGACGATCGAAGAGCATTTTTGTAAGCCCTTCGAGCCAACACGAATGCCTCCGACCCATTTCTGCGACGGTGGTTCCAAGCTCTTCTGCATAGTTTCCTTAGTCTAGCAAGTTCAGCATTCCACCAAGGAGTTCCTCTAGTAGCTCGCACAATCCGAAGTGGACAAGCCTCTTCATATGCTGCAACTATGAGTGAGTTTGTCTCGTCGACAACATTTTCCAAATCAATTGGGGTTTCAATTGTTGGTTGGTACCCGTAAAATCTAGTCGCCAAGCCCTCTTCATAGAGGTCCCAGTTTGTAGATTTGGGATTACGATATGTGATAATATCAAATTTAACGTTTGAATGATCAAAGAATATGTACTTATGATCAGACAACGAAGGTTCGAGCTCATCGGAGACGAGCCAATTCACCAACTCATGCGCAATTCTATCAGAGCAGAGAGTTACGTCCAAAACCTCCTCTCTTCCAGATCTCGCAAAAGTTGGACGGTTTCCTGCATTGACTATGTGCAGATTTGTACTGCTCACAAATTCCATCATATCAGAGCCTCTCGAATTTATATCTGTGCTGCCCCAAATGATATGGTGAGCATTTATGTCACTGCCGATTACAAGCGGTAAATCACTTTTGCAGCAGTATGATACAACCTTTTTGAAGTCATCGCTTGGCGAAGGTTGGTTATGCGGCAAATATGCCGAACAATAGACATATTTCCTGTCTATGCCATCAGTAGTCATACCAACTGTGACAGCACAAATATCCCGAGTTGTGAGCTCCGATATGAGAGAGACATCGAGAGCACTATTTGCAAGTATGCATGTTCGAGGCATTTCACGTGGATTAGTCATTCCGGTCTTGTTAAAGGCAACAAAGACTGGGTTTAACAATTTTCCAACGTAGAAGTTTCCCTTTTGGAAATATGGTTCTTGAACCAAAGCTAAAGAAGCTTTACCTTCTTGCAGAAGTCTGGATAGATTCATAGTTGCTGTACGATTATGCTGGAGATTGATTTGTGCTACTCTAACCATTATCAATTAAAGTAACGAACACTCCACCTCCAGCACTTACCGTACAACAACTACAAGAAACCAAATATATTGGCTTATAATCGCCTATAGCGAACCATGTAAGGATTTTTTTAAATGTTTTAATCATTTAAATCCCACGAGTTGCGAAGAAAGAAGTCGTCCACTGTGCCAGAGCTTCGCTTAACACAGTAAGGGAAAATCCCAAGATATTCCGTTCACGACTGCATTGTTTAACCTCCTGCAGCCATTCAGCCATCGGCACGGAAATACACCTTGACTTAGGAGTTCCTATTTTTGTGGCCTTTTACGACATGGAACAGGAAACCAGTGGATCAATTCTTGGTAAAAAATAATTCCGCCGGATGCCACACGGCTTACCTGTTTGGTGGACTTATACCACCGGTACAGGTGGACCGTAGCGTTATTCTTAGCCAGTTGGGAAACCGCTACCGACACTACACGGCTATCTAGGCTGCTCAGAGAGGGAAATTGACATTGATGGTCAACTTCCATGGATGGCCGAGCAGCCGACTGCATAGTGTTATATACCATTCGACTCAGTTCGACGAGATGGGAAAATGTCTGTGTGTGTGTATGTGTGTGTGCACTTTTCGAAGATATTTGAACGCGCTCAATTTTCTCAGAGATGGTTGAACCGATTTTAACAAACTTGGGCTCGTTTGAAAGCTACTGTCAAGCCATTGATCAAGTTCGAAGATCAAATAGCTGTGACTTTTGGTTCCGGAGATATGATTGTATAAGTGACGTAACCGACAAAAAGCGTTGTATTTAAACGCGCTCAATTTTCTCAGAGATGTCTGATGCGATTTTAACAAACTTTGGCTCGTTTGAAAGCTACTGTCGGGCCATTGATCAAGTTCGAAGATCAAATGGTTGTGACTTTTGGTTCCAGATATATGATGGTATAAGTGACGTAACCGACAAAACACGTTGAATTTTACCGCTCTTATATATATATATGGGTGCCAAAATTTTGGGATCACATCTATTTTCGTTAAGCTCTAGTGCTCAAAAGTTTAAGCACCTCGAAAAAAGCCTTCATGCAAAATTTGAGCTAAATCGGACATGCGTAAGGGGTGCTGCCCGGTGGTAAAGGTTTGACAATTTTCGATCTTGAAAAAGCACCATAGGGGGGAGTACATGAAATTGTCGAAACTCTTGAAACTTCATGAAACATCGAAATTTAGTGTCATCTCAAAAAAAAAATTTTTTTTGAAAAAAACAACTTTCTGGGACTTTTATATATTTTCAAGTCCCAATAAGTCGACTTTTTCAAAAAATTATTTTTTCAAGATGACACTAAATCTCGACGTTTCGTGCAATTCTAAGCCTTTTGGCATCAAATTTTTTTTTGGATTTCGAAAATTTCATGTACTCCCCCTATGGTGATTTTTCAAGATATATGAAAATTCCACTAAGTGGACTAAGAAGGCTTTTTGCCTTTCTCTATAGAAATGTATTAGAATTGCTGGAAAAACCGATTTTCGAACGGAGCCTCGGAGACCCATAGTGTTATATACCATTCGACTCAGTTCGACGAGATCGGAAAATGTCTGTGTGTATGTGTGTATGTGTGTGTGTGCACTTTTAGAAGATATTTGAACGCGCTCAATTTTCTCAGAGATGGCTGAACCGATTTGAACAAACTTTCGCTCGTTTGAAAGCTACTCTCGGGCCATTGATCAAGTTTGAAGATCAAATGGCTGTGACTTTTGGTTCCGGAGATATGATTGTATAAGTGACATAACCGACAAAAAGCGTTGTATTTGAACGCGCTCAATTTTCTCAGAGATGGCTGAACCGATTTTAACAAGCTTGGGCTCGTTTGAAAGCTACTGTCGGGCCATTGATCAAGTTCGAAGATCAAATGGTTGTGACTTTTGGTACCAGATATATGATGGTATAAGTGACGTAACCGACAAAACATGATTTTTACCGCTCTTATATATATAAGGGTGCAAAAATTTTGGGATCACCTCTATTTTCGTTAAGCTCTAGTGCTCAAAAGTTCAAGCCCCTCGAAAAAAGCCTTCATGCAAAATTTGACCTAAATCGGACATGCGTAAGGGGTGCTGCCCGGTGGTAAAGGTTTGACAATTTTCGATCTTGAAAAAGCACCATAGGGGGGAGTACATGGAATTCCCAAAATCGAAATTTTTTTGATGCCGAAACTCTTAAAACTGCATAAAACATCGAAATTTAGTGTCATCTAAAAAAAAAAATTTTTTTGAAAAAATCAACTTTCTGGGACTTCATCGCAAAAAGTCGACTTTTTAA
Source organism: Malaya genurostris (assembly GCF_030247185.1). Classification (NCBI taxonomy): domain Eukaryota; kingdom Metazoa; phylum Arthropoda; class Insecta; order Diptera; family Culicidae; genus Malaya; species Malaya genurostris. Next base: position 139,054,977 of record NC_080572.1, on the reverse strand, counting down.
AAAAAAAGTCGACTTTTTCAAAAAAAAACGAAAAATATTCATGCAAAAAACGCATGCGGATTGATAAAAAATGGTATCATATCACTGCTAGGTGGACTAAGCGGGTTTTAAGAAGTTTCATGTGAGGACAATCACGACAAGCAAGAATGTCGCGAACTGGGACATTGGATAGTCTACCTTGGGTACGCAAGGAATTTATTAGTTGAGATCTGACATCACGATACTCCACGCATGTCCAAACGATATGATCAATATCACGATAACCTTCGCCATAAGCAGAATGATTAGTCTCGGAAAGTCCAATTCGAAGGAGATGTGCATCTAACGTGTAGTGATAGAACATGAGTCTGGTGAACCATGCCTTTGTCGATATTTTAGGAATAATTGAGTACATCCACCGACCCAGATCATCTTTATCCCAAGAAGCTTGCTAGCTGGCAAATGTTAACATCAATGCATTGAGTTAATCAGATTTGGACATTACTAGCATTATAAACGACAGTTACTTATAGCATTTTCGTTTATTAATCAGAGCAGCCCGAGAGCAGGCCCAAAATCGCCCAAACAACATCTGAGATGTGAGTTTTAGTAACCTGGGGTCGCTCTAGATCGGACTCCAATTGCGTAGTTTCGCTCTGAAAATTTTCTCTGGTCGCACCACGACATCCATGAGAGTTTGTCTATTTTTTCTTTTTTTACGAGTTGTTGTTTAGGGTGCGTACCACGTGTTCGTTTTACTCGGAGTCAAAGTCGCCCGCGTGTAGGTTCAAAAACGAAAACGGTACTAGAAAATAAACGATTTCTCACAATACCCATTTTATTGTATTCAACTCATTTTTATTTCAATTCAAATCCCAATGCTGCATAAATTCGTGTCATTATTTGATACGTAATTTTTGCTCACGATATAATGCCACCCAACCCACCGTGCATTTCTCACACCATCTCAATGCAAAACAGGTTAAAGCCGGGGTAAAATAAATGATATAAAAAGCAATAACAAAAACGAAAACTTCACATCAATTTATAAGAAATTCCGATCTTCACAATCTTAAATTTAAAAACCTGTTTTAATCCACCTAGTGGTGCAATGATGTCTTTCTCATATTACTCATAACATCATGAATATTTCAGGGTCCGCCATCTAACATTTTTTTTGACGAGCGGTTATTTCGACATTTTTAACCTTCATGTCTCTTCTGATTTGACAGGAACATAGTTTTATCCTTCCGCTGAACGAAAATGGTTGTGTATACGCTTGGGGAACGCTTGAAAATAGTGCAGTTTCACTTTGAAAATCATGCTAATGTCGAAGAATGTGTGCGAAAAAATCATCTTCTCGGATGAGGCACATTTTCATCTCGACGGATATGTTAATAAGCAAAATTGTCGCATCTGAGGGACGGAAAACATTATCCTGGAGAAACCGATGCATCCTCAGAGAGATACGGTTTGGTGCGGATTTTGGTCTGGCGGTATCATTGGGCCATTTTTCTTCGAAAATGAGGCAGGAGCCGCCGCCACGGTCAATGGCGAGCGCTACCGCGCCATGATTAGCGATTGGTTCTTCCCGTTACTTGAAGAGGAAGACTTGAACACCATTTGGTTCCAACAAGACGGCGCTCCGTGCCACACAGCCAAAGCTACGATCGATCTTCTGCGCACAGTCCTCGAAGATCGCATTATCAGTCGAAATTCGGATGTCGTTTGGCCGCCTCGGAGCTGTTATTTGATGCCGTTAGACTATTATCTTCGGGGGCTGTCAAAGATAAGTGTTATGTGGACAAGCCAGAGACAATTCAAGCCTTGAAGGGTAACATTCGTGCAGCCATAGCTGAAATAAAGCTGCATACAATCGAAAATGTACTAAAAACTGGACCGATTGTGTGGCGTACTGCAAGGCCAGCCGAGGCAGAAATTTGAAAGAAATTATATTACACACTAAACCAGAAGGATTGTACTTTAATATGTCCGCAAGTCCGCGTGTGTGTGTGCATGTGTGCACAAATATGCCCTCACTTTTGGGAGATGGCTGAACCGATTTTGCAAATTTCGATTCAAATCAATGGTCTCATGGTCCTATTACCTTCTATAGATATATATATATATATATATATATATATATATATATATATATATATATATATATATATATATATATATATATATATATATATATATATATATATATATATATATATATATATATATATATATATATATATATATATATATATATATATATATATCTATAGAAGGTAATAGGACCATGAGACCATTGATTTGAATCGAAATTTGCAAAATCGGTTCAGCCATCTCCCAAAAGTGAGGGCATATTTGTGCACACATGCACACACACACGCGGACTTGCGGACATATTAAAGTACAATCCTTCTGGTTTAGTGTGTAATATAATTTCTTTCAAATTTCTGCAGTACGCCACACAATCGGTCCAGTTTTTAGTACATTTTCGATTGTATGCAGCTTTATTTCAGCTATGGCTGCACGAATGTTACCCTTCAAGGCTTGAATTGTCTCTGGCTTGTCCACATAACACTTATCTTTGACAGCCCCCGAAGATAATAGTCTAACGGCATCAAATAACAGCTCCGAGGCGGCCAAACGACATCCGAATTTCGACTGATAATGCGATCTTCGAGGACTGTGCGCAGAAGATCGATCGTAGCTTTGGCTGTGTGGCACGGAGCGCCGTCTTGTTGGAACCAAATGGTGTTCAAGTCTTCCTCTTCAAGTAACGGGAAGAACCAATCGCTAATCATGGCGCGGTAGCGCTCGCCATTGACCGTGGCGGCGGCTCCTGCCTCATTTTCGAAGAAAAATGGCCCAATGATACCGCCAGACCAAAATCCGCACCAAACCGTATCTCTCTGAGGATGCATCGGTTTCTCCAGGATAATGTTTTCCGTCCCTCAGATGCGACAATTTTGCTTATTAACATATCCGTCGAGATGAAAATGTGCCTCATCCGAGAAGATGATTTTTTCGCACACATTCTTCGACATTAGCATGATTTTCAAAGTGAAACTGCACTATTTTCAAGCGTTCCCCAAGCGTATACACAACCATTTTCGTTCAGCGGAAGGATAAAACTATGTTCCTGTCAAATCAGAAGAGACATGAAGGTTAAAAATGTCGAAATAACCGCTCGTCAAAAAAAATGTTAGATGGCGGACCCTGAAATATTCATGATGTTATGAGTAATATGAGAAAGACATCATTGCACCACTAGGTGGATTAAAACAGGTTTTTAAATTTAAGATTGTGAAGATCGGAATTTCTTATAAATTGATGTGAAGTTTTCGTTTTTGTTATTGCTTTTTATATCATTTATTTTACCCCGGCTTTAACCTGTTTTGCATTGAGATGGTGTGAGAAATGCACGGTGGGTTGGGTGGCATTATATCGTGAGCAAAAATTACGTATCAAATAATGACACGAATTTATGCAGCATTGGGATTTGAATTGAAATAAAAATGAGTTGAATACAATAAAATGGGTATTGTGAGAAATCGTTTATTTTCTAGTACCGTTTTCGTTTTTGAACCTACACGCGGGCGACTTTGACTCCGAGTAAAACGAACACGTGGTACGCACCCTAAACAACAACTCGTAAAAAAAGAAAAAATAGACAAACTCTCATGGATGTCGTGGTGCGACCAGAGAAAATTTTCAGAGCGAAACTACGCAATTGGAGTCCGATCTAGAGCGACCCCAGGTTACTAAAACTCACATCTCAGATGTTGTTTGGGCGATTTTGGGCCTGCTCTCGGGCTGCTCTGATTAATAAACGAAAATGCTATAAGTAACTGTCGTTTATAATGCTAGTAATGTCCAAATCTGATTAACTCAATGCATTGATGTTAACATTTGCCAGCTAGCAAGCTTCTTGGGATAAAGATGATCTGGGTCGGTGGATGTACTCAATTATTCCTAAAATATCGACAAAGGCATGGTTCACCAGACTCATGTTCTATCACTACACGTTAGATGCACATCTCCTTCGAATTGGACTTTCCGAGACTAATCATTCTGCTTATGGCGAAG
>NC_080572.1:138916299-139050412 GCF_030247185.1 Malaya genurostris | reverse complement strand
TAAAGTCATTTCGCCGAAAGGGTCATTTCGCCGAATCCTGAAATCGTCTTGAAATCGTTATTAGAATTAATATAAATTAAAGACAAACGAAAAATGATAGCATTAACGCCCGTTTTGTTGACCTACCATTGTACTTCTTGAATAATGATTGATTGTTGTACTCTTGAATAAAGATTGATTCATGAACCTCAGAAAGTAGTTCCAAAGAAAACTTATTGGCTATTAGCTAGTAAGCATCAAAGCAATTGCATAGGTGTATCTACCAGGCAAATGTAGGTGGTATTTTCCGTTTATTAAGCGAAAATGAAAAAATATCTAATGCGGCTACGCCACATCGTTTCGGTTCATGTGCTGTCCGACCTCGCTACCGCTCGTTCGGACCTAACTAAAGCAAAGAAACCTTGCTTTGAGTAGACCGGGCAAACGAGGCGGTTACAGGTTTGTATGCAAGAGGCCGCCGCTTCCGACGGCGGGTCGGCGGCCGACTCAGCTGGCGTCGGCTCGGCGGCTTTGTGCCGCCGAGCCATCTTGGCTTCGGTTATGTGGCTGCGCCACATCAGTTATACAGGAGACATAACATGCAGGAGATATGACCCTTACGGCGAAATTACCCTTTCAGCAAAATGACCCTTTCGGCGAAATGACCCTTTCGGCGAAATGACCCTTACGGCGAAACGACTTTCGGCGAAATGACCTATTCGGCGAAATGACTTTCGGCGAAATGGCATTCGGCGAAACGACTTTCGGCGAAATGGCTTTCGGCGATATGACCCGCTCCCATATATATATATATATATATATATATATATATATATATATATATATATATATATATATATATATATATATATATATATATATATATATATATATATATATATATATATATATATATATATATATATATATATATATATATATATATATATATATTATATATATATATATATATATATATATATATATATATATATATATATATATATATATACATATATATATATATATATATATATATATATATATATATATATATATATATTATATATATATATATATATATATATATATATATATATATATATATATATATATATATATATATATATATATATATATATATATATATATATATATATATATATATATATATATATATATACTATGAGAGTATGTATGATATAAGAAAGGCATCATTACACCACTTTACCATTCGACTCAGTTCGTCGTGTACGCAAAATGTCTGTGTATATGTGCGCGTGTGTGTGTGTCTATGTGTATATAACATTTTTTGAACTAACTTTTCTCGGAGATGGCTCAACCGATTTTCATAAATTTAGATTCAAATAAAAGGTCTTAAGGTCTCATAGAAAATTCCTGAACATTTTCTATTTGGATACGATTTCCGTTTCCAGAATTATGGGGTAAAAAGTGTAAAAATTGTGAAAATAAGTGCATCAACTTTTTTCGGAGATGGCTAAACCGAGTTTCACTAACTTAGAATCAAATGAGAGCTCTCAGGTCCCATACTAAATTCCTGAATTTTTTTTTTTGATCTCACTTCCGGTTCAGAGTTATGGGGTATAATGTACAAAAAATGGAAATATATGTTCTATCTTTTCTCATAGATTCGATTTTCACAAACTTAGGTTCAAATAAAAGGTCCTGTGGTCCCATACGGAATTCCCAAATTTCATCTGGATCCAACTTCCGGATCCGGAAATATAGGGTAAAGTGTGTTAAATATTGTATAACAACACTGAAAATAGTGAAAAACCTTTAAACAATTCTAAATCGACCTCAAATCTTCTACAATTGATAGTTTGTATCAGTTGATGGCCAAGCAAACTGATTTCGGTTATTCTTTCAAGAATCGAAGAAAATTATTTTGAAGAATACAGTATTATATATATTATTATTATATATTATTATGATTTATATGCGAAAAGCATCATACACCACTAGGTGGATTGAAACATTTTTTTATTCTTTCGGTCGCACTTATCATAAGATAGCTTAAATTTTCATCAACCGCAGCAGCGCGTTTTTCCAATATCACACACTAGCAGAAGACATCCGTAATTGTTTCGTTTGTGTGTGTGTACGAAATAGAACAAAGCACGCATCGTTCTATTTGTGTTTTCTTCTTCCACGCTGGCATTCTATATGGCGATCTGAAAATTTGGACACTCATCGCCCTGTAACTGCGGAACCGGAAGTCGGATCCGGATGAAATTTCACAGTAGCTTTAAAAGCAATATCAGCTATAGTTCAAATCAAGATTTGTGGACATCGGTTCAAGCATCGCTGAGAAATCGAAGTGAGATCTATTTTTAGAGTTTTTCTTCGCCACTTTCGGTACTTACTGAACAGGAAAAGGGGGGACCAGTAGTGACGAATAAGATTTTTATGTCCAGAAACCAACAAGTTCTGCAAACTAGAAGAATTTTTCAGACAAATTTATGGGATTTGTACCAGTTTTTGACCATCGTTCGTGAAAAATTACTTATGAAATTAGTAATTTTCCACTTATCCAGCTTCAGTTCCGGAACCGAAAGTCTGAACCGGGTAAAGTGTTCTGGAAATTTTAAGGAAACTATAAGACCTTTCGAGTCCCTTCGAAACTCGTAGAAGGCAAGGTGATGGCCTTTCGTGTCTGCTATTCAACATTGCTTTGGAGGGTGTGATAAGAAGAGTGAGGATAGACACGAGTGGTACGATTTTCAGAAAGTCCGTCCAGCTACTTGGTTTCGCTGATGATATTGATATTATAGCACGCAACTTTGAGAAGATAGAAGATACGTACATCGGACTAAAAGCTGAGGCCAAGCGGATCGGACTAGACATCAATGTGTCAAAGACAAGTTACATGAAAGGCAGGGGCTCGAGAGAAGATAACGTCAAGCGTGGTCTACGACAGAAAGAGTAAGAGTAAGAGTAAGTAAGACCTTTCATTTGAATCTTAGTTTGTGAAAATCGGTTGAGCCGTTTCAGAGAAAATTGAGTGCACATTTTTTCTCTAATTTTCACATATTACAATGTAACTCCGGAACCTGAAGTCGGATCCAAATGTCATTCAATAGCAGGCTATGGGATCATAAGACATTTTATTTGATTTTATTTTTTGAAAATCGGTTCAGTCATCTCTAAAACAAGCGAGTGCATATTTTTGAGAGAAAAGTGAGTGCATATTTGTGTTACATACATACACACATGCACACAAACACACGCGCGGAAACGCGGACACGCTCAGGCATTTGCTCAGTTCGCCGATCTGAGTCGAATGGTATATGACATGACTACCGGGCCTCGGAAAAAAGCCATTTTTTCAGTGATTGCATAGTATTTCTATATGAGAAAGGCTGAAACGTCTGGATAAATTGTGTTTTAGTTTGACTTGTTAAACTTTATTTGGTTTTGACTTCCAATTTCTAAGTTATATTTTATTGATTTGCATCGGTCAGGATTATGTTATGGGCACTGTACTGCTGAAAACAATTCCGGCAGATGACCCGCAGAATCGGTGAAATGACGGCTGGTACCTGACCTTGTCCTAAGTAGTTCGATCCGTTGTGGTACGGCTTCCATACAGGTGACCTGGGGGGAACGAACTCCTGCGAACTTTTGAGATTGCTATTGCCTTGGGAAATATCCCCGATGAATCCACAAATGAATAGCCTACGGTTGATTGTCTTCCTACCCTCTGCCGAGGCTTGGCTGATGGAAGTTGCGCAGAGTTGATGTATTGGGCCGCAGAAGAATATCCCGGAGCTTGAAGAAATGTGTACATGTACATAAGAAGAACACAAAGAAGGACGTAGTTCATATCACAATACCTTTTTATATACCATATTCGATCGATATACCAAATTTATCGGTTATTACATACTAGTTTCCCCCACAGCAATTTTCCCATTTGCAAAGGATGTAACCCTAGATTAAGCTATATATAATTGTCCGAGTGTGAATATCGGATTTGATAAATGCCTGCTTTATCTAGAGATTGGCGTTCATTGCCATTTTAAACGCAATTTTTACAGGGAATTGTTTTCAACACAGTTTGAATGGAAAAGTTTGATCGGATGATGTCCATGTAATACGAGGAATTATTACTAATTCATTGTAGCATATCGGTATTGCGATAACTTGTAGCGCAAAAATGCAAAAAATTGGAGCTAAACGGTTGACATTACACAGTTAAATACCTAAAAGAGTAACAGAGAGCCCCTCGTACTAGCAGCCGAGGATAGTGGTAGAGATACTCTCTCGAGTTCTACCCATCTCGTAATGTGCCCAAAGACTCGAGAAGATTAGGTGAGTTCTAGATTGAGTACTTTGAGAGGTTCATTCGAGCGTGCCGGAAAAAATATGATCGATTGAAAATGTGGTTTGAGGGGTAAATGCGGCAGTAGCATTCATTCGTTCATGTCTGGTAAGCATGTTGGATGGGAGTAGGGTTTGGAGGGTGGATGTGTCACTGGCACCTCCATGTAAAGGCAAAAACCTAAACGGCGAGAGGGGTATTTCGATAGCGTCACGAAATGTCATCTATAGCTTTAACTCACGTTTTAAACTGTTCAAAACTCTTATATTCACTTCTATTTCTATTGAATAAATTTACACTACAATACGAGAACTTCCCTAAAGCACATAAACTCTGTGCCTGGCCTAGAAACTAGCTGATCTAATCTTGGTTTCATTGAACTATGCTCTATGTCTTAATATCTGCTTTCACATGAACGCTGGTGTCTATGTTTGATTACGGTGCTACCCGGTCGCCCAAGGATCAGCACTGTCAACAGTTGAAATAAGAAGCGCCGATAAATTCAAAAAGACCCCTTTTTATACTAAAAATATTGCTGCCTAACAAAAAATTGTATATATTTCAACTTTGTATATGTCTGGTATTCAATGCTAACTATTATATGCGGGATGTTCATTTCTTTCGTTTTAAGTAAAGGTGTTCTAAATTACCAGTACTGGGCATTCTTGGGTTAACTAACCTCCACATATATATATATATATATATATATATATATATATATATATATATATATATATATATATATATATATATATATATATATATATATATATATATATATATATATATATATATATATATATATATATATATATATATATATATATATATATATATATATATATATATATATATATATATATATATATATATATATATATATATATATATATATATATATATATATATATATATATATATATATATATATATATATATATATATATATATATATATATATATATATATATATATATATATATATATATATATATATATATATAGATATATATATATATAACCAGAGATAATTTTTTCGTAGAAATAGAAAAATTATAGAATGATAGTACTCAAGGGAGAGCAAGGATGTGAAAATATAGAACGGAAAAGTAAGACGTGACAGAGGGGCATTTAAGCAAGCAGAAATCTTCTAGTAACTTAACTTTTACCTTCTACCAGAGGAGTTGGGCTTAGGCATCTGAACAATGCGAATCACCCAAGTCTCTGGTATGTCGGAAAGTAGTGATAAAGGTCTTTTACCATTTACTATCCGAATTGGTTCCTTGCTCTCCCTTGAGTACTACAATTCTATAATTTTCATTGTCTGTTTCTACAAAAAAATGATCTCTGGTTAGGAGAGTATCACAAAAGGAAAATAAGAAATATTGACTACTAAACTTAGTCGTTAAAAAAGAAAAAGAGTATATATATATATATATATATATATATATATATATATATATATATATATATATATATATATATATATATATATATATATATATATATATATATATATATTTCTAGACATTTCTGAATTGGCTTCACTCATATCTTACTGGTCGCGAAATAATAGTGAAACTAGGAGACTGTACAATCTTACCATTCGCCGATACCTCTGGAGTACCTCAAGGAAGTCAGCTTGGACCGTTTATATTTTTACTTTGTCTCAACGATCTAAATTTTTCGATCAAGTGCATGAAACTCTCATTCGCCGATGAGTTTAAATTATTCCATGTCATCAAATCCACTGGTGTAATATCAACAGAATGGTTTTGAACGCCTCCAAATGCTCCGTCATCTCTTTTAGTCGTAAACTATAGTCTATAGTCAGTTTCGATTATAATATTTCACAAATTGTTCTTGAACGTACATCGTCTGTGAAGGACCTTGGTGTCCTAAGTTAAATTTCAAGAAAAACATTGAGTTTACTTTCTCAAAGCCTTCAAGCTGCTAGAATTCATTTCCCGCGTTACTAAAGATTTCGATGATGTACATTACTTGAAAGCAGTCTATTTTGCCTTAGTTCGCTCTACGCTCGAATACGCCTCGGTTGTCTGGTCACCTTACTACCAAAACTATATCCAACGCATTGAAGCAATTCAACGGAAATTTGTTCGATGTGCTCTGCGTCGGCTTCCATGGAGAAACCCTTGGAACCTCCCAAGTTACCACGCCAGATGCAAAGTGATTGACCTCGATTTATTATCTGTCCGTCGCGACGTCAGCAAGGCTACTTTTGTGGGTGATCTCCTCCAATGAAGAATAGACTGCTCCGAGCTCTTACAGCTTTTACAAATAGATATCCATCGCCGTAATCTTAGAAGCTATTCTTTTCTTAGGACCCATTATGCTAGAACTAATTATGGGTATAACGAACCTTTTGCCAGCAGCATGTCATTCGACTTTAATATTTCACGAAAAGTTACCAAGAAATTGTTCCTAAGGTTACTATCTAATTAGTTTTAGTTTTAGTTAGTTTATAAATGTTATTTTTAAGTGAAATGTATCATTTGGATGATTGTAATCTGTTGATGCTGAAGATGAGGAGGTTTTATACCTGTTGGAGAGCAAGTTTGACAGAAACTAACTTCACCGGGCCTTTTCCTGCTCCAAATAAACAAATAAACAAATATACTCAATAAACATGTTTTCATTGCTATCGATATATGCGATTGCCGCACGATTGTGTTGCTTTGGTTTATCATGAATTAACATGCCTGAACATGTTTTTCTCACTCCGTATTGTTTTTACTGACTGATGCAATATATTGAAATAGGCTACTGTGTGCGACGTAAAAAAATTACTAATTTACTATCTGTAATAGCTAGAGTATAGAGAACTATGTTTTTTGGAAGATCTTTTGATCTGATTTCGCCCTGAAAAGGTTGTGTTGTCGGAATGTAAAACTTTAACTCTAAGATTGTCGTTACTGAGGATTGACAGTTTTCGTATTTTTGTAATAGACTTTTTTCGTTCTGCTCTTTACATATTATGATTATATGAACTCAGATGCCCTAACCTTATGATGCTCTAGAGTATGATTCCATTTAAGTCTCAGTTCCGCCTTTTAGTCGCTATTGTCTGTACCTTATCTGTGGGGTGATCGAACGTTTACTAGTCCCGGACTCTGGGTATCGAGTCGTTTCATTTAATATAATAAAACATCTCGTTGAATATCCTGCGATTTATTGACCATAGTTTAAGAATTAATTGTTGTCTCGTTTGAGTTTTGGGTGTCATTGAAATTACTTCATTATTCCGCATAATGTGTTGAGGCTTCTAATGTATCTTCAAAATATTTCATCGGATTTCGTGGTTGATTTCTCAGTAATGTTTTATATCGTGTTGGATTCAAAAATAAACATTAAATTCTATGTGCTTGTCCATGGCATTCATTTGAGCTTTGACAATGCCCACTGAGCAAAACACGTGTAGCACCTTGTATTGTGGTAGCACACCCGCGCAGATCATCTTTAACGGTGTCGACTACGTTTACTTCAATTAGTTATCATGGTCTCCAATACCGGATATATACGTTTTTCCTAATTTTTCTGTCTCGATTTCCCAGCTATTGTGTTCATCCTTCCGACGTCTTGATCGATCACACCATCTCGTTCGCTAAGGAAGCTTTGCTATGCTACCAATATCTCATTTTTTTCAGCGATAGTTTGACCGATTTCCACAAACTTAGATTCAAATGAAAGGTCTCACGATTCTATACGGAATTGCTGGCTTGCATCTGGATCCGATTTCCGGTTCCGGAGTTATAGGGTAAAGTGTGTTCAATATTGTACACCGCCACTTAAACCGGCGAAACAAAAAACCTAAAAAAATTCTAAACTGGTCTCAAAACTACACAAAAAGATAGTCATTATCAGAAGGCAACTAAACAAACCGATTCCGGCTATCCTGATTCCTGGTATACGGTTCCGGAAGTGCCGGAAATAGTAGTCACATATTCCAGAATGGATTTCACTCACTTTTCTTAGTGATAAATCGACCGACTTCCACAAACTTAGATTCAAATGAAAGGTCTCACGAGCCCATACGAAATTCCTGAATTTCATCTGGATCCGACTTCCGGTTCCGCATTGTAGGGTAAAGTGTGTTCAATATTGTACACCGTCACTTAAACCGGCAAAACAAAAACCGTAAACTGGACTCAATACCGTTATTTCCAATTTAGAGTACGATGGAAAAATCGCATAAAATCTTTAAAATTTAAATAAAAACTAGTAGAGTTTGTACGTCATGTTTGTTGGTGGCCGTACGAACCAACTTCGATTATACCGGTTCTCAGGTTCCGATGCTGGAAGTACACATAATAGTGAACGTCATGTTTGTTGGTGGCCGTACGAACCAACTTCGATTATACCGGTTCTCAGGTTCCGATGCTGGAAGTACATATAATAGTGAACCCACTTCGTTTTCTAATGGATGGCCTAACCGATCAGAGAACTGTTCCATTCTCCATGTTAATGCAAAACAATCTCTTGGTTTCTTTCAAAAAACGAAGAGAAACATTTTGAATAGAATACCAAAATATTATACATGAGAAAGGCATCATAACACCATTAGGTGGATTAAAACAGGTGTTTTCTTTGGCTCTGCAACTCACTTCCATTCGATATTTTAGGTTATTTTACCACTAATGCTGCTTGCATTTTACTTATCTCTATCCATCGACTTGTTTTTACTTCATTCGTATCTGGTAATTAATTTTTTTCTTTCTTTCTGTTTGGTTATTGATCTACATCCAGGTCGACTGGTCACCCCCTTATATACTGAGATGTGTCTTCGGCGTGCTATATTGATCTAAAAACAGACTTAGATTTGTCTTTTAGATTAGTTTGTACACAAATTGTGAATAAACCCAAATATGTGTTTGTATACATTGTAAAGTGGTTTATTGATTACTTTTATGCTCACATATTAATTGTATTTCTCGTATCTATTTCAACACGTTTTTTGTTTTTTTCAATCTTCAATATTATTAGTTAACTCCCTATTGATTGGATTTATGTATTATCCCTTTATACGACGCCGTGTAATTCGTTAAATGTTGTATATTTTTGTCATAAAAAATTTTAGATTTCAAGTATAATTCGATTTTCAGATCCATATTCTTGTTTCTTTACGATTGTCTTGAATTCTTGTTTGAGTATTGCGAATTGTCATTAAATTGGATTTCATTCTGGGGGTCCGGCTCCCCTTGTCCACATATACTTGTTTCCACACTCATACTGTAGAAATTGCTAAAATACATTCATGGCATACGAATTATTTGCTGGCCAGCGTCGTTTTGGTAATCGTTACTTTGTCCACTAGTTTCTTATATCATTCTCATTTTGTTGTCCTCTAGCGTTGTATCGTATTCTAATCTCATCATTTCATTGCTGATTTTTCATTATATTAGTTTGATGTCTAACTATAAATCAATATGTTTGTGCTATAGCGAACTGTTCATCATGTCATTTTATTTCAAATCCATAAAAAAAACTATGAACAAAATCCCTTTTGGGTATCCTCTTTTAGTTATATCCCATCATCCTTTTACTATCACTTGATATTGTTTCCTTTGTATTAGTATAATTAAGTTTATTCTGGGGGTCCGGCTCCCCTTGTCCACACATACTTGTTTCCACACTCATACTGTAGAAATTGCTAAAATACATTCATGGCATACGAATTATTTGCTGGCCAGCGTCGTTTTGGTAATCGTTACTTTGTCCACTAGTTCTTATATCTTTCTCATTTTGTTGTCCTCTAGCGTTGTATCGTATTCTAATCTCATCATTTCATTGCTGATTTTTCATTATATTAGTTTGATGTCTAACTATAAATCAATATGTTTGTGCTATAGCGAACTGTTCATCATGTCATTTTATTTCAAATCCATAAAAAAAACTATGAACAAAATCCCTTTTGGGTATCCTCTTTTAGTTATATCCCATCATCCTTTTACTATCACTTGATATTGTTTCCTTTGTATTAGTATAATTAAGTTTATTCTCCATTGAGAGCAAAACATGTTTTTCATAATTATCTCTCTTGTTACATCTTATTGCTATCGTTTTATCCTCCTGATTTCCATGCATGGATCGTTTTTTTCACATAAGTTGTTTTTGTAACCCATAGATACCTAAAATTGTTAATATTTCACTTTTTTATCATCTCTTGGGCCCTACGCCGTAATTTTGATTATTCACCCTTATGTTCGTTTTATTATTTTTGTATCCATTTTTATGTTATTTTGACACATACCTATTTTGATGTATTTTTTTTTTGTCATTCGCTTTTCATGTAATCTTAATTTAACTGTCACTATTCCAATTTTCATTATTAATTTCCAATCATTTACCGTAATTTATTATGTTTATTTATTTTGTTATCCCTTTCCAAAGTTGATTTTAGCTCTCATTTCGTTTTCATATTGCATACCCAGTTAACATCTTGACAACACTTCTTCAAATTTTTTGTTTTAATTAATTTCCAACAATTTACCATAATTTAATATGTTTATTAATTTCGTCGTCCCTTTTTGTGTCGTGAAATTTTGAAAATTCACCCATATGAACATAGTAAAGAAAGACGTCGCACTACGTCAAAAGTGTCTCTGTTGTTTTAACCAGTTATTCAGCTAGTTGAACTTGAAACGCCTATTGCAATAAATATTTTTTACTGCTAGAAATTTTGCCTAAGTAGCGGCTTATAGCTTTATCACTAAACACACAGATGATAAAGAAATGCAACAATGATTATAATTCCCATGAGAAAATTCACCAGCAAAATGTTCAAAGGACATTAAGACATTTTTACTCCATTTGCAGAATAGCTCTCTGAAAGGGCTTTTGATGATGATGCTCCCCGGTGAACGACCAAAATGGTTAAAGCCGGGGTAAAATAAATGATATATAAATAAAACTTTTAATGTGAAACACATCTTTGTTTTTTATATAGGGGTGCAAATCGGAAATTTAAGGGTAAATAAAAATAAAAATGTGGTCAGCTTTCAAACACTTACAGTTCAGTCAGTTTAGTTTCAATCAGTAATATTATTTCACCAATTGATTGAAAATATTTCTACGTATTGGTTTGAATGTTCATGGCCATGTATTTCCAATTATATATCATTGAAATGTAGATTAATAGCTAGCAGTGTCCTATTTGGTCTGCTAAAAATCTCCGGCATATCGGAATTTCCTAACATAGACGACGGTTTTAAAGGAGTAAGCAATATATCAATGGAAAAGAATAGCTCTGATTGGTCAATCGATGCAAAAGTGAAGCTGTTGGAAGCACGCGAATCTATAAATATCAGCGAAATTATAGCTAACGTTTTAGTCGTACGTATGGCATGCCAGAGACAGGTTATTGCTAGGCAGCAAGATAGAAAGCGCTACAAAACGATTTGAAGCTTAGATTGGTATGCTCTGATCGTGTGTCATGTGAGTTTGGATGAAATTCCATGTTATATCGTTTTCACCTGAGAAATTTGCAACTACCCCAGAGCGAATTTTGAGTGCTTAAGATTAATTTCTTTTTTATAGCTTAGCTTAGCTTAATTGACCGCCTGTGAGTTTCCCATGATTCAGAAACCAATTGAAATTGCATACTGTACCAAATTCATGATACTTGGGGAGTCGTAGATCATGCTCAACGTGCACCTCAACTGACTTAGAACATGGACTGATCAATAACGTAGATGGCCACACCCATGCAGGTCAATATGGGAAGGGAAGGAATATTAGTTCAACAATTGTTGCTACTAGTGACCGAGGAATTTTCTGCATCACCACAAGTGTCACAGGAAAGGAGTGGTGTTAATGGGGCGAGGAAAACTCCGGAAAGCCGGCTGTTGGGAGCTTCACTATCAATTCGTATGATTAATTCATTGTGTTCTGTTTGTTTTGCAATAGACAGCCGTAGTACGTAGATATCACTCGATCGTCATCAATCCAACAACAACGTCCTACGCGATACGAAGTAATGTCGATATCTACTCTCTAACAAAAAAAAAATAAAAAAAGAAAGAAATGAATCTTCCTCGCAGTCTAACCTATGTTTACAACTGTTCTTGTTAAGCACGGTCGCAAAAAAATATCGCATCGGTTGACATCGTTTAATTTTGGGTGGTAAATTCGCAGTTTCCGTCGCTTGAGCATATTTTAGTTTCGCGAATCAGCAATATACAATATATATCACTTTTTATTTATCAACACATACTTGTAATAGCGACACTATCACTCAAAATAACTGTTTCGATCAATCACTTCACTATGAGTCGTTGGATACCCATTGTAATTTGGATTTTTGTCGTTTATACGACTTACTTTACAATGGGGCGCCTTTTCAAAATTCACCCTGTACAAGAATGGGCAGAAGTTTATCGCGAATATCTTTTGATGTACTTAACCCAACAACATAATTTATTCTACAAGCTATCGACAATATGATCAGGAATTTGTGATTAAATTTTCAACAGCGTGAGATAACCATAAATAAATGAAAAACAACGTTTTCTTAAACTTTTGGAAATAATGAAAAAAAATCATCACGCTTGCTTGCCTTTTTCGCACCCGGACGACGGTTTTAAGGTAGTCAGGCACATATCAGATCCGATTATCTACTGAACGAGTATAGAGGGTAATCTTTGATAAAAAACTGTTCATTACTTCTATTGCTGCAGACGGAACTGGATGTCGAAGTGAGGCTCTCCCACCAACTCCAGTAAGAACAAACCAAGTACTATAAAGCGTGAAACGCTCAGGTCGTCTTCTCATTTGGACTTCGGTCGTCAGGAGGAGCAGTCGGCAATGGAAGTAGACCTTTTGCGTGGTGTAAAGCATCAAACGCTCAGGTCACAGAGCCAGTTTTCAGGATAATTTGATTAGCTTTGTGCAATTTTCGCAGTATAAAATTCGCAACAGTGTTTAATATCTGAGAATTACACAATTTGGCCCTTCTGAATGCCAGAAATTTATCTCGTATGGCATTTTGATAACTTTTTCCACTGAAATATTTAAATCCGAAATGATTGACATCAAAATTCTGTATGTTCGTATTTAGAACTATAATTGTATACCCAAAAATTATGCGAAATTTTCCTCACTATACTGTATACGGTCCATTTTTCAACCACTTGTAGTTTGTAGTAGAACTTTCTGATGATTTGCTATATGAAATGCATAGCACCGACTCAGAAGTCATTAATAAAAGGTTCCTTTCAGAACCACCATTCATTTATCATAAAGAACAATACTGGTTATTTCGTAATATTCAATTGTGTGTCCGAATGTTTAATGTAACTAACCTGTACTTTAGTTTAGGTGTATCGTTTCCAATTCTAGTAGTGAAAAAGAAGAAAGCTTGCACAATCGATCAACTAATTGAATGCTAAAGTATCTAAATAAGCGGTTTATTTCAACAATAAAATCATCTGGACCATTACTTTTTTCGCTTGGCAAGACTCAAATCTCAATTCACACTAAACAGATATCAGCAATAACTTTGAAGGAAGAAAAGAATTTGAAACAATCACAATGGTTATCTTTACAACTTTTTTCTCTGCGTGATAAAGTGCTCTTAACATTTAGAGCCTAAAATTTAATTTTTAATTTGTATAAGATGAACTCGAATAATAATAATGAGAAAACGCTTCAACCGAAATCGCAGAATGGTAGTAAAACTTGAACAAAAGCTTGGCGAAGAGAAGCTTAAATATGGAAATCCGTATCGCAAGTATGTACAAAGGTATAATTGCATACGTTTGGGATATTGATGTAATTTTGTCAGCTCCAAAACAAATACGAATCAAAACAAACAGAGTCTATATTCTGGGTTCGCGTGTTCGGTGTTGGTTCCTAATAAAAATCAATCTAATCAGACTCTCGTGCAATTGCGGATTAAAAAGGCGGATGGGTAATGTCAGAGACATAACTGGATGTCGTGAATACGAAAACAACTGACATGTTCCTTAACACTTCCGAATATCAATTAGTTGATCAATTGTATGAATTATGCAAGCATTCCCCTTTGCACATTTTTCGCAAAAACAAAGAAGGCTTCACTTTTTTTTGAGAGGCTTGTTTCTACCTGATTTCGTTTGTAGCTTTTTCACTAATGGGCGGTCCTAACGGCTATAAAAATAGCCGCATTCAGAATTTTAATGTTGATTATTTCATTTCGGATTTGCATAATTTATTGAAACAAACTATCAATATGCTGAAGGGACTCGTTTCTAGCATTCAGAAAGGTCAAATTGCGTAATTCTCTACGACATTAAACTCTGGAACATTTTTCGCAAAAACAAAGAAGGCTTCACTTGATCTCGATTACTGTGAATTTCACACAGCAAAAAGTGCACAAATCTAACCAAACTGTTCTAGATTTGCACTAAACTGAGGATATTTCCTTTCGATTTGCGAACAACAAATCCTAATAGTTCTTTAGAAAACTTTTAGAGCCATTAGAACGGCTGATATTGTGCAATGCTCTCCACCGTTGTTTTTTTTCCCAATGCTAATGACTGGCAGCTGTGACGTAATCGCTCTTGTCGAAAGCGAAACTAGCTGTGCAGACGACGCAAAACACATCTGCTCGCAGTGGCGATAGAATCCAAACTGATTGAATTTTTGTTAAGAGACTTCCTTTTATGTGATTTCGTTTGTAGCTTTTTCACTAATGGGCGGTCCTAACGGCTATAAAAATAGCCGCATACAGAATTTTAATGTCGATTATTTCATTTCGGATTTGCATAATTTATTGAAAGAAACTATCAATATGTTGTAGGGATTCGTTTCTAGCATTCATAAGGACCAAATTGAAGAACTCACTGCGATATTCACCACTTTTCGGAACATTTTTTCCGAACGATTTGTTGTACAGCAGCAGATATTTTGTTCTCTTCCTTAGAACGCGTTCTGATTGGCTGGTGTTGACATAGATCAAATGAGACAGGTTTTTCAATGATGTACTATTGAAATACTTCAATGCTTTTGCTATACACGTTTAAATTGAACAATTTCGATTCTATTGGTAGTTAGATTATATAAATCCTTTCACAGATCACTGAGCTATGAGCTTTAAAAATACGAGAAAGGCAAACGCGCCTTATGAATTATCCTCATTGATACTCGTTTATACCAAACAATTCAGAAAAGTTTAATTTTGAATTATTTGAGACTATGTCACAAATCTGAAAATTTTATCATAAAATTGTGATCATATTTCCGATGGCAGGTCGCAAGAATTATGTTGATTCATTAGATACAACAATAGATATTCACGATCAAAAACTTATCACTCTCTCAGAGGGTAAATTTTAAAAAGGCACCTTATAGTAAAGTAAGTCGTATTCACGACAAAAGTTTAATGATTGATTGAACATAAACTGTCCGAAAATACATTACTCGAAGATGAAATTGAAACATTTATACTGTAGAAATATCTGTTTAATAGGGGAGAATGTTCAGTTATCGGCACTCTTTTCTTTTAAGCTTATAACTTCTGACTAAGTGCACATTATGCGGACATATATACATCAATGTAAAGCTAAAGTCCCTAGCTAACAGCTGAATAAGAAACTAAGATGATTCAATCGATCGAAAAAATTTGAGTATCAATTTAGTAAAGTGATAAATTTTGGCCATTTCAAGAAAGGTGTTCGGTTACCGGCAGTTATATGCAGAGATGCCAAGTCTGCATATTTGTCTGTAAATTATTATATTATTAGTTAACATGTAAACCTTTTTTCGTCTAAAGATTTTGAAAGCATCCGGTATTAAATCCAGAAATAGATCGATGCGATCACTTCAAACATATTCAATCTGCTCCCTTTTTCGATTGATGCTCATTAATTTATGATACTATAAAAAAGTCATGAAAAACTTTTGTATTGATTTTCACGCAATTAAAATTCGTTTTATGCACTGCGACAAATACAAGCATCTGTTTACTTTGGTATTCGGCACAATAAGAACGTGCTGTTATTACACACCTGACATTTGTCGAAATGACGCTATCTGCTTTCTGTCAAAAGTTACGGTGGGGTGCCGGCAACCGAGCATCTTCCCCTACATAAAAAACTTGTTTTATTATTAGCTCTTATATTCGTCTGCATACTTTCACTTACATGAAACGGCCACTACGTAACTGATATACAACGTTCATTTGCCATTAAAAATTTTCAATATGAAACGTTTCTGGTGAAATGAAGAGGATTTTTGTTCTACATTTTGTTTTCTTCGTTCTCCGCCAAGTGACAGCATTTGAATACAGCAATTTCGTTTACCTGAATGGTTATGACAAAATCAACATATATGTTAGTTACATTAATAACATTTTAGTTGAAACAACCAGGGCGTGAAACAACAATTGCAATGTTGTAATTTTGTAATCTGTGGATTCTCCGTGCGGGGCCGAATGTACCGGAACTGATGGTCAAAAACTTCACTAGGAAACTCACTTCAATTTCTCGAAAATGACCTAGATTCAAATAAAATGTCAAATCAAATAATATCACAGGTTCCGAAAGTTCAGGATGCTCAAAATTCCAAATCGCTATTCAGAGCAACGATATAAAAATTTAACTTACTCTTCGACACACATTTATCGACATTCTGCATTTATCAAACACTTTAAAATGTTTTTCTTTTGTTTCCTCAGGTGTCTCCTGTACATGTTGATTATATCAACGATCCCGCAGGTGCTGTGGCAGCTGCGTATTCGAATTTAAATCCGATATATTCGTCAGCCACATATGTATCAACAGAAAATGTGTACATGACCCCTCCAGCGCACTCCTCCAGCTTTTATTCAGTATCAGATAATTTGTTTCATCAGTACCGACTGCAGGGTGGATATTATTCCGAATATCCTTCAACTTCGACACCTTTCATAGCAAACGGATTCATTACTTACGACAGCTATAGCAATATAAATAAGGAAGATAAATGGGCAGAAAACGGAAAATGCATCTCAATGAACGGTAGTATTGACCGTGACTCCAATATTCAGACTGTTTACGATAGGATCGGTGTGAATAAATGTACAAAACAATCACCTCCTTTAGCAGAGACCCCTGATTCAAACCTAACGTCATCACCTATAAGTGCAGCAAACACAGATATTTTACGATCATCTCAAAATAAACCAAGATGCACTAATGGATCAACAAACAACATTAGTGATGAAACGATGACTACAAAACATGAAAGTAATGATGTTCCAACAGTTGATCCAAAAGAAGAATCACCCTTTGAACCAAGACGGCAAACTGTTCTTATGTGGGGAATGTCACATACGACAAATCAGGCTAACAATAAAGAAAATTAGAAACGGATACAGTGAATTAAGCCAACAATTTTAGAATTCCCGACATTCTGTACTATTTAGTTTTTGTTATATCTCATTCTTTCATAACTTGCTGATACCATAGTGGTGTATTTAATCAATAAACTGTGTTGCGAAACCAAACCAACTTTATGTATGCAATCACTGTGAAAACTGACCATTTAACACCCGACAGTCGGTGTTGAACAGTCGTTCGCACCGCACGCGTATAGCTCTTGGCTCCTGGAATTTTTTTCTGGCTACCTAGAGATTCATTGATTCAAGGCTTCAGTCTTTTTCAAAGCTACCAAAATCACTAACCGTCTTTTTAAATACTAACAATTAGTTAGCCTTTTTCAAGGCAATACAAAGAGTAACATTCTAAAATAATCAGTCTTTTCCAAGACAAAGAAATTAATCAGCCTTTTTAAGACTAGCTATTCAAAGAACTATTCTTCGAACTAATCGGTCTTTATTAAGACTACCACAAAATCAGTCTTTATCAAGACTTTTCCAAACTAGGAGTCTAATCGAAGACTAATTTAACCTAGTTAATATAATTTCAAATTCCATTCATTTCAAAAAATGCCTCCGTCCAACCGGAAAGGCAACAACCCTAAGGCTAAAAATAATTCAATACGGAATAAATCACAATCCGTTATTCAACATTTTTCTAATAACATTCACGATCTTATAGAATCTGAATGTGAAAATAATATACAACGGACGGATTTTCCATCCGTTGATTCTATGCCGTCTAACAATATTTACGAGATTCCTCCTGAATCCGATTGTAGCGACATAGAAGAAAATTCTTTTAAAATTCCCAAAATAGACGCTTGTCGTTCTGGGAAGAAACAACAATCTATGCCACCAGTGACTGTGATGATTTGCGACTTCAAAGCATGCCGTACTGAGCTTTCTACTTTTCTTGCGAAAGTAAAAGTCTCATTTCAAATCGGACGAAGAGAAGAATGTCGAGTCTTGGTTGATGGATTGGAAGATTATGAACATCTTATCCGATATTTGTCCGAGAAACTTCATAAATTTTATTCATATGATATAAAATCAGACAGACCCTTCAAGGCTGTCTTGAAAGGCTTATCAAATGATCAAAGTACTGATGAAATTAAAAATGAACTAAAAGAATTGCTTAGTTTTGCCCCTTCCCAAGTAATACTTATGAAAAAAGAGCGAATGGTACTTCTAAACCACGCTCTGGAATTCCCCATGAGCTTTACCTAATACACATCAATCGAAGTGATTTAAACAATTTGAAAGCTTTAGAAAAAATACGTTTAATTTCCCACATTAAAATTCATTGGGAACATTATAAACGGCATAATGGTGTTCTCGTTGAGGCTTTTTTTCTTTAAATTCGATATCGTTAGTTAGGTAGTTTATCCAACCATGCTTTATTGAAAAGTTTTCAGACTTAAGCTAACCTACTGCCTGTTCTATAATGTACATAGAGGTGGGAGGAGCCAGTTTCAATTCTTTCGTTAAATAAATTGTTAGCGGGAGAGAGGAGAAAGAGAGAGAGTATCGATCGGTGCATCAATGCAAAGAAGGCGATTGAACCTATAGCGCATTACACAAGGGAAACAAATGTCGCCTAGGCAGATAGTGTGGGAAGCTTGCTTAGCTTGCTGTGTGCAGCGTATGTTGCAACACGGCCGGTTAGCATGGGAACTTAGTGTGAACCATATGGTTGGCTCTTGGGAAATGTAACGATCGTCAAGTGTTTTAAGACCTGTTACTAATTTGGATGCATGGTACTTGAAGGATAAAGGATGTAAGGATTGGTGTTTGGGATTTTAGGGCATGTTTGGTTTTAGTTTATGATCTGTGATCAGAGAAGGATTGGTTAGAGATCGTGTGAATGCTGGAATGTGGAAAAGTATTTCGTTTGGGTTAGTCGGATCAATATTATCATGCTACAATGGTGTTGCAAACTTATCGCAATGTTGTCGTTGCCAAGGTTTCGGCCATGGAACCAAAAATTGTCATATGGATATACGGTGTTTGAATTGTGGTAAATCGCATTCGAAAGACGTTTGTCCAATGAATGAAACCACTGATAAATTTTCATGTTCAAATTGCGATGGAAATCATAAATAAAATTATTTGAATTGTCCTATCAGGGAAAAAAAATTAAACGCTCGTTCGTTTAGACAACAAGTCAAATCAACGACCTTAAATTTACAGAAAATACCTAAAAACCAAAAAAACGTTACAAATACCACAGTGATGTTAAATAAATATTTGAATATTTTCAATTGGAATGCTCGATCTTTCAAATCGAGTGAAGATGAATTTTATAATTTTCTCAAAGTTCACAAAATTCATATTGCCATTGTGACAGAAACTTTTCTTAAACCAAATGTCAAATTGAAAAGTAATCAACATTATGTGGTTTATCGATTTGAAAGGTTTACTGGAATGGGTGGTGGAGTTGCCATTTTTTTTCAACGGAAAATCAAACAGCGAATTTCAATAATAAAGTTATTGATAAGCTTTCAATAATAAAGTTATTGAAAGCTTCGGAATTGAATTTGAAACCATTCAGCATATTTGCCATTCCAATGCACCGGCGAACAATTAAATTTTTCGTAATAGGGGATTTAAATGCAAAGCATGTCCAGTGGAATTGTGGACAAAATAACAGTAATGGTAAAATACTTCATAATCAACTCTCAGCTGGATACTTCATAGTTCTTCACCTCAGTAATCCAACTTGCTTCTCTTCCGTGAAAAATCCCTCTACAATCTGTTTCTAACAGATCAAAGTCACATTTGTAGTGAACCGATTACACATGCTGACTTTGACTCAGATCATCTTCCTGTAACATTCAGACTTTCCAACGAAGCTATAATTAATCCAATTAGTTCTATATTCAAATATCATAAAGCTAATTGGTTGGGTTACAGATCTCACATTGAACATCATGTGGATCGTCAATAGATAATTTGAATCATTACATTATCGAAGCTAGAAATCTTTCAGTTCCCAAAGTTCAAACTAAATTAAATTCTCCTGTCATAGATGACAATCTTCAACTGTTCATTCGGTTGAAGACTGTTCGTCGACGACAATATCAACAGTTGAACAAATTAAACCATTATCTAAACCTTTCTGGAAACTTTCTGAGGTTCTTGAAAAACCTCAGAAACCAATTCCTGCTCTTAAGGAAGAAATTCAAATACTTCTTACAAATGGTGAAAAAGCTCAAGAACTGGCTCAGCACAATTTAAATTTGAACGTTGTGTGTCCTATTGAAAATGAAGTCTCATTGAAATATGATCATATTTCAACTCTTTCGTAACCGAATGTTCGAAGTGAGCACACGCGTTTTTTTAACAATCGACATCGGTAAGACGAAGGTGCCTATCACAGCAGAGGCTGTAGTATAGGCATTAAATAAAAGTGATAAAAAGTAGCATCCCCGCAAGTGAGTTCTGTCTGTGCACCGGTTTTGTATCGGTATCGACAGTAGACGCTATTGTGCTATCCTCGGGCAGCAGTTATTTCTATTGTTTGCTACCCGCATCGCAGCAGCCAAATCCTGAGTCAAGGTCACGCTGAAGCACAACGAAGGAGTGAAGGAGCAACTCACCTAACAGCTTACCGTGACATACTGTTAAGTATTTTCTCAAACTTTTTCTTTCAACTTTTACTATTCATATATTTTCTTTTCATTTTATTTCTTTCTTTCTCATTTCAAGTGCGGGAGACTTCTTTACTCCCGCACTTTAAATATGAGTATTGATGACAGTGGGGGTGTCTCGGAGGAGGGCGAAGCTGAACGAATGAACGAAGAACATTTAGAGGCTGAGTTTGCTTCCGAGATGCCATCTACCCCTCCTATACCATCTCCCCCTCCGATACCATATCCCCCTCCGATACCATCTCCCTCTCCGATGCCATCTCCCTCTCCGATGCCTCCATCTCCCTCTAAGATATTGCCTGCTCGCCAAAAAGTTTACCAAGACGATGGCTCGGGGGGTCCGTGGGTGGTATACTTCCGGCCCAAATTAAAGTCTCTCAGAGTTTTAAATATTGCTCGGGACCTGGAAAAACATTACTCGGCAATAAAAACAATAGATAAGGTTTCGCCAAACAAGTTACGCGTTGTTGTGTCCGACCTGAAGCAAGCAAACGAGATTGCTACCAGCGAGTTGTTCACGAAGGAATACCGCGTGTACGTCCCGTCTCATGTGGTGGAGATCGACGGTGTGGTCCGTGACGAAAGTCTGACAATCGAAGATCTGATGAAGGACGGGGTAGGCCGTTTCAAAAACCCCGACCTTCAACCAGTGAAAATTTTGGAGTGCAAGCAATTGCACTCCAAATCAATAGATGGTAAATTTTACCAATCGGACTCATTTCGCGTGGCTTTTGCCGGATCTGCACTTCCAAATTATTTGGTAGTGAGTGGAGTTCGTCTACCTGTTCGGCTGTATGTACCGCGGGTAATGCATTGTACAAGCTGCAAACAGCTAGGTCATACGGCAACCTATTGTTGCAACAAACTGCGATGCGGCAAATGCGGAGAGGCCCATGAGGACGATCTCTGCAGAAGAGCAGTGGAAAAGTGTTGCTACTGCGGAGAGAATCCTCATGATCTTTCGGTGTGCCCTACGTACATACAGCATGCGGAGAAATTGAAGCGATCCGTGAAAGAACGTTCCAAACGTTCTTATGCGGAAATCTTAAAAAGAACCACTCCATCGACCCCTGAGAACCCGTTTGCAATCTTGCTAGTTGAAGAGGATACCTCTGACGACCCAGGCGAAGGACCTTCCTACACACAGGTTGAGGGAAGCAGGAAAAGACAAAATCTGGCTTCTCCCAAGCTTCCTCGTAAAGGCCTCAGACTGTCCTCTTCGTCACAAAAGAACCAAACGGAAACAAAAAGTGCTGACTCAAAACCGAAGCAAACACCTCCTGGGTTCAAAAAACTTAGGGATGATAAGGAGTACCCAGCACTTTCTGGGGCATCAAAAAACCCGAATGACCCCAAAGCACAACCAGAAAATCCAACAAACGCTGGATTATTGAAATTTTCTGATATCGTGGACTGGATATTAACAGCCTTCAATATTACTGATCCTCTGAAAAGCTTCCTAACTGCTCTACTGCCAACAGTAAGGACATTTTTAAAACAGTTGACTGAACAATGGACCCTCCTTGCAGCGATCGTATCTTTTGATGGATAATTTACCACTGAGAATCGAAGATATGATCATTGTGCTTCAGTGGAATTGCAGAAGTATCATCCCAAAACTTGATTCTTTCAAACACTTAATACATACTCATAATTGCGATGTATTCTCCTTGAGTGAAACTTGGCTTACTTCTAACATCAACCTCGACTTCCATAATGTTAACATAATCCGCCTGGACCGAGAAGACTCTTATGGAGGGGTACTTTTAGGGATTAAAAAGTGCTATTCATTTTATCGTATTAACCTCCCCTCGACACCGGGAATTGAAGTTGTTGCTTGCCAAATTAATATTAAAGGCAAAGATCTATGTATAGCTTCTATCTTGATTCTTGACACCGCAATTCAAGCTCAGACGAAACGAGTACCTAGCGCGCAAACTAGTATGCGTTCTCCCAACCCATGGTGGGACAAAGAGTGCTCAGAGCTGAAAACGAAAAAAGCTTCAGCCTTCATCTCGTTTAGAAGGAACGGAACTCTAGATAATTATCGGAAATACGCGGCGTTAGAATTTCAAATGAAAAGTCTGATTAAAGCTAAGAAACGCGGTTACTGGCGAAGGTTTGTTGACGGATTAACGAGAGAAACAGCAATGAGCACTCTTTGGAATACGGCCCGTCGCATGCGCAATCGAAATCACGCGAACGAAAGCGAGGAATATTCCAACCGCTGGATATTTGATTTCGCTAAGAAAGTATGTCCTGATTCTGTTCCGAAACAGAAGATATCCCGCGTCGCGACATTGAATACAAACGAAACACCGTTTTCGATGGTAGAGTTCTCACTTGCGCTCTTGTCGTGTAACAATAGAGCCCCGGGGTTAGACAGAATTAAATTCAACTTGTTGAAAAATCTGCCCGACTCTGCCAAAAGGCGCTTGTTGAATTTATTCAACAAGTTCCTCGAGGGTAATATTGTCCCACACGAATGGAGAGAAGTGAGAGTTATTACTATTCAAAAACCTGGAAAAGCAGCCTCCGATCACAATTCGTATCGGCCGATTGCTATGCTTTCCTGTATTCGGAAATTGTTGGAGAAAATGATTCTCTTCCGTCTAGACAATTGGGTCGAAACAAATGGATTGCTTTCAGGTACACAATTTGGGTTCCGCAGGGGCAAAGGAACGAACGATTGTCTAGCGTTGCTCTCAACAGAAATTCAAATGGCATTTGTTCGTAAAGAACAAATGGCATCAGTTTTCCTCGACATCAAGGGGGCATTCGATTCAGTTTCCATTAACGTTCTATCTGAGAAGTTGCATCAGCATGGTCTTTCACCAGTTTTGAACAACTTTTTATATAATCTATTGTCCGAGAAACACATGCATTTTGAGCATAGTGATTTGACGACAAAGCGATTCAGTTACATGGGTCTTCCTCAGGGCTCATGCTTAAGCCCCCTTTTATACAACTTTTACGTAAATAACATTGATGAATGTATCAACACATCTTGCACGCTAAGACAACTTGCCGACGACAGTGTTGTGTCTATTATAGGACCCAAAGCTGCCGATCTCCAAGGACCATTGCAAGATACCCTCGACAACTTGTCGACATGGGCTTTTCAAATGGGTATCGAGTTCTCTACGGAGAAAACTGAGCTGGTTGTATTTTCAAGGAAGCGAGAACCTGCGCAATTACAGCTTCAACTAGAGGGTGAAACCATAGCTCAGGTTTTCACATTCAAATATCTGGGGGTCTGGTTCGATTCCAAAGGTACCTGGGGATGTCACATTAGGTATTTGAAACGAAAATGCCTACAGAGAATCAATTTCCTTCGTACAATAACCGGAACTTGGTGGGGTGCCCACTCAGGAAACCTGATCAGACTGTACCAAACAACGATATTGTCCGTAATGGAATATGGATGTTTCTGTTTCCGCTCCGCTACAAATATTCATTTCATTAAACTGGAAAGAATTCAGTATCGTTGTTTACGTATTGCCTTGGGTTGCATGCAATCAACCCATACGATGAGTCTTGAAGTGCTGGCGGGCGTCTTACCGTTGAAAAACAGGTTCTGGGATCTCTCTTATCGACTGCTAATCCGATGCGACATTTTGAATCCGATGGTGATAGAAAACTTTGAAAAGCTCGTCGAGCTTAATTCACAAACCCGTTTTATGTCCTTGCATTTTGACTACATGGCTCAGAATATAAATCCTTCTTCGTTTGTTCCCAATCGTGTTCATTTTGTGGATACTTCTAATTCTACTGTGTTTTTCGCCACATCCATGAAAGAAGAAATTCGTCGAATCCCGGATCCTGTACGCCCTCAAGAGATCCCAAAAATTTGTCGACTGTAATAAAATGTTTTACACTGACGGATCATATCTAGACGGGTCCACTGGCTTCGGTATAATCAATGTAAATTTCACCGCTTCCTATAAACTCAGTGATCCAGCTTCAGTTTACGTCGCAGAACTAGCTGCAATTCAGTATACCCTTGAGATCATTGACACTCTGCCCACAGATCACTACTTCATTGTATCGGACAGTCTCAGTTCCATTGAGGCTCTCCGTTCAGTGAAGCCTGGAAAGCACTCACCGTATTTCCTGGGGAAAATACGGGAACAATTGAGTCCTTTATCTGCAAAATCATACCAGATTACCTTGGTTTGGGTCCCCTTACATTGTTCCATACGGGGCAATGAGAGGGCGGACTCGTTAGCCAAGGTGGGCGCACTAGAAGGTGATATCTATGAAAGACCAATCTGCTTCAATGAATTTTTCAGTTGCTGTCGTCAGAAAACTCTAGCTAGCTGGCAGAATACATGGAATAGTGGAACTCTGGGACGATGTTTACACTCAATAATCCCACAGGTATCGACGAAAGCTTGGTTCCGGGGGTTAGACGTGAGCCGAGACTTTATTCGTGTAATGTCAAGGCTCATGTCTAATCATTATATGTTCAGCGCGCATCTCCGTCGTGTGGGGCTCGCTGAGAGTGGTGTCTGCGTTTGCGGTGAGGGTTATTATGACATCGAACATGTTGTTTGGACATGTGTCGAGTATTGTGATGCCAGGTCCCAACTCATAGGTTCCCTTCGGGCCCGAGGTATACCACCCTTCGTACCAGTCCGCGACGTCTTGGCAACTCGAAATCTTCCTTATATGACTCTCATCTATAACTACTAGAAAACTATCAATGCTCAAATTTAGTGCTCTCCCTATCTCTTTCTCGTCTACAGCTCTACCGCACTCTTCTTTACGTTGCTGGAAGTATGGCCTGTGTAAACGATGCTTCGGAGCATGCACCTGCCTTGAACTGACTGAGTTGCTGGAAGCTACCCAAAAACGTCACATCAACGTCAGAACACACCAACGAAGCATCCCAATCCAGAATAATCTCTTCATTGCTACAAGCTGAAAAACATGAAGATTCATCGAACGCAAAATGTGTCTAAAAGATGTATGCCACAAACCAATGATGTATTCAAATTTCAATTCAATACTGTGTAGGTCCCACCCTCCCTATGTCCCCTTACTAACTGGGGAGTATGCCGCCCCGTAATACGGCATCCCTTTCTCTCTCCCTAACAACAAGACAATCGCCACGTTAAGCTAAAGCAAATGAGCCTAATAAAAATTTTATTTGAAAAAAAAATATTTCAACTCAAGTGTTATTACTAAATGACATTATTGCGACGAATTTTGATGAAATTAAGTCAATCATTAGGAAACTTAAAAATATGAAGGCTCCTGGTAATGATGGAATTTTTAATATTCTTATTTAAAATCTTCCCGATGTTGCCTTAGGACTCTTGGTTAAAATTTTCAACAAGTGTTTTTCATTATCTTACTTCCCAAAAAGATGGAAAAACACTTAAGTAATTCCTATCCTCAAAACTGATAAAAACCCAGCAGAAACATCAAGTTATCGACCAATTACGAATCGAAGCTTACTTTCTTCTATCAGTAAACTTTTTGAAAAAATTATCTTGTTGAGAATGATGTCTCATATAAATGAGAATTCAATTTTTTTACCAGAGCAGTTTGGATTTCGTCATGAACATTCAACTACTCATCAACTTGTCAGAGTAACGAACATGATGAAAGCAACTAAATCATTTGGGTTATCCACTGGAGTTGCTCTTCTAGACATAGAAAAAGCATTCGACAGTGTTTTTCACAAATTTATAATTAGAAAAACATTTGATTTTCAGTTTCCTATTTATTTGATCAAAAGGATTCAAATTTATTTAACTGATCATACTTTTCAGGTTAGCTATCAGAATTGTAAATCTGAATTGCTACCCGTACGAGCCGGTGTTCCACAGGGTTCGAGCGTACCTCCAATCTTGTATACTATTTTCACTTCTGATCTTCCAAATCTACCCATTGGTTGTCAGAAATCACTATTCTGTGACGACACAAGTCTGTTAGCCACAGGTAGAAATATAAGAGTGATCTGCAGTCGCCTGCAAAGAAGTTTAAATATTTTCAGTGATTATCTGTCAAAATGGAAAATTAAACCAAATGCAGCAAATACGCAATTAATTATCTTTCCTCATAAGCCAAGAGCTTCTTTTCATAAACCAAACAATAACCACATTCTCAAATTGAATGGTTACTTAGGTTTAACGTATAACAAAAAACTCACTTTCAAGGATCACATTGAAGAAATCCACGCAAAGTGTAATAAATATATTAAAAGTTTATATCCTCTTATAAACAGAAATTCTAAGCTCTGTCTAACAAACAAATTTTTAATTTATAAACGAATTTTCAGAACAGCCATGCTTTATGCAGTGCTAATTTGGTGAAGTTGTTGTTCCACCAGGAAGAAAACGCTACAAAGGATTCAGAATAAAATTCTGAAAATGATTTTGAAGCGTCCTCCCTGGTTTAGTACAAATGATTTACACAAACTCACAAATATAGAACCATTAGATGTTATGTCACATAATATTATAAGCAAATTCCGACAAAAATCGATGCAATCTTCAATTGAATCGATTCACTCTCTGTATTAGTTAGCAAGTTAGTATATAAGTTCCTTTTCCCGATTACACAATACAAGTAGGTTTAGAATTTTCCCTACACAAAAAATTACAGAATTGCGGAAGCAAATGATGTTTTCATGGTAATAACCAAATCATGTATATAATAGGGCTGAAGAGTCATCACTTGTGGCTGAACAGACATTCAGATCCGAATGAAATTCAGGAATTCTTTATGGAATCACGAAATCTTTCATTTGAATACTAATTTCCATTTTGAAATACATGAAACCGGAAACCGGGAACCAGGATAGACGAAATCGTTTTGCATAGCTGCTCACTGACATTTGGTTTCGATCTGTGTAGTTTTGAGGATAGTTTAGAATATTTTACGGTTTTTGCTTCACCGCTTTAAGTGACGGTGTACAATATTTGAAACACTTTACCCTATAACTCCAGAACCGGAAGTTGGAATTAGATGACGTTCAGGAATCCCGTATGTGATCACAAGACCTTTCATTTGAATCTAATTTTGTGAAAATCGGTCTAGCCATCGCTGAGAAAAGTGGGTGAGATCCGTTTTTAAAATATATGACCACTAATTTCGGTGCTTCCGGAACCGGGAACCAGTTGCGTACTGATAATGTTCATTGATTTGTGTAGTTTTGAGACCAGTTTGAAAATTTGTGTAGTTTCGAGACCAGTTAGTAAAAATTGCCATATACCATTCGACTCATTTCATCGAACTGAGCAATATCTGTGTGTGTGTGTGTGTGTGTGTGTGTGTGTGTGTGTGTGTGTGTGTGTGTGTGTGTGTGTGTGTGTGTGTGTGTGTGTGTGTGCGTGTGTATGTGTCAAATAATCTCACTATGTTTTCTGATATGACCGATTTTTACCAACTTAGATTCAAATGAAAGGTCTCACGGTCCCATACGGAATTTCTGAAAATTATCCGGATCCGACTTCCGGTTCCGGAATTATAGGGTAAATCGTGTTCAATATTGTACGCCGTCACTTGATCCAGCGACACAAATCTGGTCTCAAAACTACACAAATCGTTTGCCATTATGAGTAGGCAACTGAACAAACCGATTCCGGCAAACCTGGTTCCCGGTCTCCAGTTCCGGAAGCACTGGAAATAGTGGTCATATGTTCCAAAATTTTGAATAGAATACCACAATATTATATTTAAGAAAGACATAATTTAATTGGATTAAAAAAAATTTAATTGGATTAAAAAAAATTTTTATTAAGTGACCGTGTACACAGACATTGCTCAGAATGCCGTCAGGTTTGGGCTACTGTCTAGGTTGGGCCAATGCTTTTTCTATTATATGACACGTGCTGCCATCGGTATTATATCATGGAATTATTATTCTCAATGATATCAAACATTTCAGTGCATCGTTTGTCACGAAGAATATTTTGTAAAAGTTTTGTTCATTTGTCTTGTTTTGGGAAGTCCTAAAAGTTTCGGAATAACCGTGAAAAACAGCTCAAAGCTTGGACAAAAATGATGACACCTCCAAAGTAAGTATATATTTCTATTATGTGGTTAACCATCAACAAGTTTTTCAAGAGATAATATTGTTTCTTTAACCTGTTCGCATGTTGTGTTTCACGATTAGAAAAAGAACGCTTGTTGGCTAGGTTCGGCTTTTTTTCATGTAGTGCCTTTAGACCGTTTTCGCTTGTCTTGAGACCGTTTTTCGATTGTTTTCAGAATAACGGTATGCGTTCCAATTAACTTCGAAACAACTATCACATCATCTGATTTCTGGCCCAACGGTGTGACAATAGCTCCTTTTTTAGAGCACAATCTCAGACAGCTGCCAAACAGATTATATTCACCCCGTCTCCCACCTCGTCGAATGCCAGACAATCAATCCAATCGCCCGTATGTGCAATCACCCCGAGTTCTCACAGTCCGTCAGTCTCAGCCTCGCCCTCCCGTGCGACACCCGTCTGTTCCAGTCTGTTCCCGATATCCCACTTCAAGGATGATCCAGACCACTCTAGTTTAGCAATCTATTATCAGAACGTCGGGGGAATTAACACTTGCCTGAATGATTATCATCTTGCCTGTTCTGATGAAGCCTATGATCTATATGTGTTCACTGAAAGCTGGCTAAACAGTAACACTCTTTCGAGTCAAATTTTCGGGAATTCCTATTTAGTCTATAGACAGGACCGTTGCGACTCGAATAGCACCAAAAAAATTGGTGGTGGAGTACTCATTGCTTGTCGATCAAAATATAAATCACGTCTCATCTCTCTATCGAATTGTGCTAGCGTAGAACAGATTTGGATTGCTCTCGCTCTCAATCATTATACTCTTTACATTTGTGTGCTTTATTTTCCGCCTGATCGTGTTAATGACATAGAATTGATTGAACAGCATTTGAGCTCATTATCGCAAATCAACGATCGAATGGATTTTAACGACAAAGTTATGATGTTGGGCGATTATAATTTTCCTGGTTTAAGATGGATCCGTGGTTCATCTAACTATCTGTACCCAGACACTGCTTGCTCATCCAAAACACCATCTTCCGTAATGCTTCTTGATGCATACAATATAGCGGGCTTAGTTCAACTAAATGAGTGCCACAACACAAACAATCGCATGCTTGATCTTTGCTTCGCTAGCCAGGAGCTTTCAAGCATTTGTACGATTTCACTTGCCCCTTCTGCGCTTGTAAGAAGTAGTCAACATCACCCTCCTCTTCATCTGTCCTTAGTTGAAGTGTCGCCTATCGTTTTCAACAGTATGTCAGATGAGACCTTTTATGATTATAAAAATGGAGACTATGAAGCAATGAATAGATTTCTTATTGAACTGGACTGGAAACTTTTACTTTGCAATAAGGACTGTAATTCTGCTGTCACAATTTGGTCTGAGATCGTCTCTTACGCAATAAATAAGTTCATTCCCAAGAAGGTTTGTCGTGCATCAACGAATCCACCTTGGTCCAACTCTACATTAAAATACTACAAGTCAACCAAAAGGACAGCACTCAGGAAATTCTCAAAACGCCCCTCCGTTCAACTTAGAAACTATTATCTGTACTACAACACTCGGTACAAACGTTTGAACAAAGCGCTATACCATGCACATCTACGCCGAATTCAAAATAATCTGAAAATTAAACCGAAAAGCTATTGGAACCATGTCAATACTCAACGGAAAGAAACTGGATTGCCAAACCAGATGTCATTTGATGGAATAGAAGCTACCACTACTTTTGACATTTGTGAACTATTTCGCAAACACTTCAGCAGTGTCTTTTCCGCAGAAATTTTGAGTAGCCATCAGGTTCTTGAAGCAGCAAGCAACGTACCTATACGTCCTTCTATTGGTTCACATCCTATAATAACTACCACAATCCTAAAATCCGCATGTGCTCAATTAAAATCATCATATAGTGCCGGACCTGATGGTATAGCTTCCCTAGTGCTAAAAAAATGCTCCGAGAGCCTTCTCGTACCATTATCAATAATGTTCAATACCTCTCTACGTACCGGAGTATTCCCCGATCCGTGGAAAAAATCATTTATCTTTCCTGTGTTCAAAAAAGGCGACAAGCGACAAATATCCAACTACAGAGGAATAGCTGCGCTGTGTGCAGTTTCTAAGTTATTCGAAATAATCGTTCTCGACTTCATCACTTATAACTGTTCTAACTACATTTCTTCAACTCAGCACGGTTTTATGCCTAAACGATCTACATCTTCAAATCTAGTGTCTTACACATCATTTATCATCCAGTCATTACAAGCGCGACTACAGGTCGACGCTATATACACAGATTTCTCAGCTGCTTTTGACAAAATAAATCATCAAATAGCCGTTGCTAAATTAGCAAGGCTTGGATTCAATGACGCACTTTTGGCCTGGTTTCAGTCTTACCTAACAAATCGTGACATGGCAGTAAAAATTGGTACCTGTATTACCACGCCTTTCCAAGTGAGCTCCGGTGTACCTCAAGGCAGTCATCTCGGACCCTTCATATTTCTACTTTATTTGAACGATCTAAACTTATCGCTGAAATGCCTAAAACTATCTTTCGCCGACGATTTTAAACTGTTGCAGCTCATCAGAGATTCTGAAGACACTGTATTCTTGCAGAGAGAGTTGGATAATTTTACTATGTGGTGTGACGTGAATAGGATGTTATTGAACGCAACCAAATGCGTCGTTATCTCATTCTCTCGTAAACGCTCAACAATTATATCCAACTATACTATCGCTCAAACAGTTATTAAGCGGGAATCCGTAGTCAAAGACCTAGGCGTTCTCTTGGATTGTAAACTAAGTTTCAAGGAACACATGGAATACATTATCTCAAAAGCTTCTAAAATGCTTGGATTCGTATTCCGCGTAACTAAGCACTTCACTGATATATACTGTTTAAAAGCGCTGTATTGCACTTTGGTCCGATCTACTCTCGAGTACGCTGCCGTTGTTTGGGCACCGTACTATCAAAACGGCATCCAGCGTATTGAATCTATCCAACGCAACTTCGTTCGCTTTGCACCTCGTCGTCTTCCTTGGAACGACCCTCATAACCTTCCCAGCTACCAGGACCGTTGTAAGCTAATTGATCTTGACCTGCTATCCGTTCGCCGTGATGTCTCGAAAGCAGTTTTTGTTTCTGATTTAATATTATCACGAATTGATTGTCCAGATCTGTTACAAAAATTGAATTTCAACATCCATCAACGCAGTCTTCGATACCAGCCATTTCTGAGGTTACCTCGTGCTAGAACAAATTATGCATATAACGAACCTTTCCTCAGCATGTGTCGCCTTTTCAATCGCTGTTCAGATGTTTTCGATTTCCACTTGTCGCGTACTACTGCAAAAAAACGTTTCCGGTATACTCTCTCTAGTTAGCTTTAATTCTATTTACGATCTATCACCATGCTTCTTTGTCAATCACCATGCTTTCTTCGATCACTAATTAGATCTACATGCCGATTCTAACATCGTCGTTTTCTTTTCCTTCCACCACCTTTTTAGTCACTAATTAGATCTACATGCCGATTCTAACTTCGTCGTTAGTCCACGCTCCTTTACCACCTCCTCCACCAACCCTGGTACTCCATTCGCCTACCCACTTTTTTCTTATCTCTCACCTTTTAAAAAAGAGCACTATTACTGCCATCCAATGCTTGGTGTCATCAACTAGTTATAGGATTATAGATTAAGTTTTCATTGTTAGTTTTAATTGTTAGTTTTTATTGTTAGTTCTAATTGTTAGTGTTAAGTCCAAATGTATCTGTTGGATCATTGTAATCTGTTGATACTGATGAGGAGGTTTTATGCCTGCTGGAGAGAGAGATTGCTAAATTTCATCTCCATTGGGCTTTTCCCTGCTCCCAAATAAATAAATAAATAAATCAGAAAATGGTAAATTTCATGTGAACAACATTTCTCGGCTATCAAGTCTGTAATGTTGGAAAACGAATCCATTAGAGCTGCGGCAGGACGGTACAATGTGAAAGCAGGATTTCTTGCTACGGAGATTTGTTCATATAATCCTGATATTTTCACGGATTCTGAATTCATCCAAGCTGTGTATAGTGGGGAAAATAAGCAAACTGCTACAGAAAAATAATCGCAACACTGTACTGCCTTGATTAAGAAGTTCTCTTAATTTATTCAGAAAATTAAAAACGCAAAATTATTAATCAAAATTGATATTGTTCCCTTCAAAGTACTCTCCATCACTGCAACACACTAATGCCAGCGCTACATCCAATCCTTGAAACATTTTTTATATTCAATTTCCGGTATGGCCATCAGAGCTATATGCGGTTTTTCCCTCATCTCATATCGTGTGCTGAAACGCGTTCCACGGAGCGGTTTCTTGATTCGACCGAATAGAAAAAAGTACGGGTGTGTAATGTCAGAGACATAACTGGATGTCGTGAATACGAATAAAACTGACACTCATTCTTTATACTTTCTAATAAGTTGATCGATTGTGTTGATTTCTATTAAGTTGATCGATTGTGTGAATTGTGCAAGCTTTCCTTTTTTTCACTACTAGCATTTGAAACGATACACCTAAACTAAAGTACAGATTAGTTACATTAAACATTCTGACACACAATTAAATATTACGGAATAACCAGTAATTGTTTGATTCTTTGGTCAATTCACGTAAACAAACTGATGATACTCTATTCATTTTAGGGGATGCTCGCATAACATTCATTTTCGTCACGTATAATATTCAATTTGACATTTGGAACTATTTTACGTGATTTTTCAAGTGATTCGAATGTGAATTTTTATTTGTGTGTCAAGAGAATGAGCACGCTTACTTGTGGTTCTAAAGAATTGGATCAAAAGTCGCACTGTTTCGTAAAAACCATACCTACCCAAAATTGAATACAACGGGTATTACAACATTTTGGGTAAATATGCTTCTCGAAAAATTTGAGTTGATATTACTCCCTTTTGTTGACATTTGTAAATTAGTATAAAGTACCAAAGACATTGAAAATCTACAGGGTCCGCCATCTAACATTTATTTTTGAACTAGCGGTTATTTCGACATTGGTAACCTCAATGTCACTTCTGATTTGACAGAAACTTAGTTGTATCCTTCCGCTGAACGAAAATGGTTGTGTATACGCTTGAGGACCGCGTGAAAATAGTGCAGTTTTACTTTCAAAATCATGGTCATGTTGCGGAAAGTGTGCAAAAAAATCATCTTCTCGGATGAGGCACATTTTCATCTCGGCGGGTATGTTAATAAGCAAAATTGTCGCATCTGGGGACGGAAAACCCGCACGTCATCATGGAGAAGCCGATCTCAGAGAGTGACGGTTTGGTGCGGATTTTTGTCTGGCGGCATCATTGGGTCTTTTTTCTAAGGAAATGAGGCAGGAGCCGCCGCCACGGTCAATGGCGAGCGGTACCGCGACATCATTAGCGATTGGTTCTTCCCGTTACTTGAAGAGGAAGACTTGGACACCTTTTGATTCCAACAAGACGGCGATCCGTGCCACATAGCCAACGCTACGATCGATCATCTGTGCACAGTCTTCGAAATTCTGATGTCGTTTGGCCGCCTCGGAGCTGTGATTTGACACCGTTAGACTATTATCTTTGAGCGGCTGTCAAAGATAAGTGTTATGTGGACATGTCAGAGACAATTCAAGCCTTGAAGGATAACATTCGTGCATCCATAGCTGAAATAAAGCTGCATACAATCGAAAATGTATTAAAAAGCTGGACCAACCGTATGGCGTACTGCAAGGCCAGCCGAGGCAGCCATTTGAATGAAATTATATTCCACAATTACCCGGAAGGATTGTACTTTAATATGAAAAAATAAATTTTGAATTCGGATGAACCGTTTGTTTTTTTTTTGCATGTTTAAAAAAAAGTTACATTACATTATTCATGCTTCACAGTGTATTTATATGTTTAAAAGTAAACAAGCATTTTAATGTATTTTTCTTACCAACTAGAGGCTGATACGGCTCGATATCTAAAACACTTTATTTTTTCCATACTGAATTTTGGTAAAATTTTTACTACTCATTCGGGTCGGGTACGGGTACAGGTAATTTTTAAACGGGTACGGGTCGGGTACGGGTAAAATTTTTTATTTTTTTCGGGTACGGGTCGGGTACGGGTAATTTTTTAAATTTTCAGTCGGGTACGGGTCGGGTACGGGTAAATTTTTTTGCTGATCACTCGGGTACGGGTCGGGTTCGGGTATAAGAATTTCTATACCCGACCATCTCTAGTTTAAACCACGCAGAAGGTGCACTCTCCGTCGCTGCTGGTTGATGACATCACACCCTCAATGACCGGAAAGCAAATGAGAACTGCGGCCTGAACGTTTGTGGTTTTACTACGCAGAAGGTGCACTCTCCGTACCTGCAGGTTGATGACATCACTCCCTCGACGACCAGAAAGCAAATGTGGACTGCGACCTGAGCGTTTGAGGTTTTAACCACGCAGAAGGTGCACTCTCCGTCGCTGCTGGTTGAATGCGTCCTCTCGGCTTGAAGACGGAAACCGTACGAGAGTTGCTACCTGAGCGTTTGAGGTTTTAACCACGCAGAAGGTGCACTCTCCGTCGCTGCTGGTTGATGATATCGCTCCCTCGACGACCGGAAAGCAAATGATAAATCATTCTTACGATGGCTGCTTCCATCCAACACACAAGAAATAATGATCGATTTCGACGGTTCCCCTTTTATACGCATTCAGATGGGGATATGTTCCTGATTACCTCGAAATCGTCGTCCTTGCGCGAAAAATCCAAGCAAAAATTTTAGAAAATTTAAGTTTTGAGTTGTTTGTGGTTATCTCACTCTGTTCAAAATATAATCCTAAATTCCAGATCATATTTTTGATGAAATAGTGAAAGAAGTACAAGTCGAAATATTCACGATTAAGTTCTACCCATTCTTCCATATGGCTAATTTTGAAAAGGTACCCCACAGTAAGGTAAGTCGTACTCACGACAAAAAGTCTTTGAGAGCCAAATCAGGTAAATTCGGTGGTTGCTGAATGGTATTCGTTTCGTTTTTAGCCGCATGCTCTCGGATAACGATCGTATTGTGTGACGGTGCGATATTGAGTGCAAGAACCACGAGTTGTTTGCCACAAATCTGGTATTTTTTGGCGAATTACTTCACGCAAACGTATCATAACGCCCAAATAATACTCTTAATAGTCAATTTGCGGTTGCGGTGGATCTACGCTTCTTGTGCTGTATGTTTTGTTCATGAAAAATATCTATTATCCTTCAGTGAATATTTCTTTTTCCACCGTCAGGCTATGTGCTGACAAATCAGATATTTGCTTTTATTTATCACTATTCAAAACTGCTTTTCATGCTTTTCTGTCAGCCACATTTAGCGGATTCTTTTCGCATCACTATCCAAAACTATTTTCATGCTTTTCTGTCAGCCACATTTAGCGGAATCTTTTCTTATCAGTATGCAAAACTGTTTTCATGCTTTTCTGTCCGCCACAATTAGCGGATTCTTTGCTTACAACGATATTGTACATGCATTGACACTACTTGAAAATGATTACTAACACGAGAGCGACCTTTTTTCTTTCTAGTGTTAATCGCGCAATGAATAATATTTTCATTTCGTCCTAAAATTTCACTGACTGGCTCCTTACTCTTCCCAACTATGAATTTTTAAGCTTCTAACATTTACTTTCGGGTGAAGTCCGAAGATTTTAGTACAAGCTGAGCTTGCGATCTTAAGTAGAAAGTTTATCCGACTTTCTCCCGAAGTTCTACCAAAATTCCGCGAACCGAAACCACTGTCACTATGTCAATGGCAGTGACCAGTGCCCGTGAAAAGATATTTTTTGTAGCTGTTCGTTGCGGTTACGCTGACGTGGAGACTTGCTTGAAAGGTGATGAGTGGCATACCCACGCAAGTAATCTTTAACTGCGTTGACTTCCTTCTTGTTTTATTATCAGTTGTACTTGTTGATGTAGCAATTTGTAGCGTTGCCATTACTTCAA
Organism: Malaya genurostris; assembly: GCF_030247185.1. NCBI lineage: Eukaryota > Metazoa > Arthropoda > Insecta > Diptera > Culicidae > Malaya > Malaya genurostris. The sequence continues at coordinate 139,013,063 of NC_080572.1, read as the reverse complement.
TTTGTTATCACGGTCTTCCATATTAAGCTTTCGTAAATTTTCTGAGTCGATTTTTCAGTTCTGTTGTTCTTCCTTCTTACACCTTGGTGGTTCCCCGGTTCTTTTTGTCTTCAACTTGCCACCGCATCCGACCACACCCTCTCATCCTCTTAGGTAGCTTGACTAAGCTACCGACATCCTTCCTTCTGCGACGACTATTTTCGGGCACACACACAGTTTAGGACTCCAAATTGAAAAAATAACTCTAAGTCGTTTTGTATGATTCTGTGCCTCTAATGTAATCTATTTTCTATTCTATGATTGTTACTATTATTATTATTTTTATATTCGTATTGTTTTTCATTTTTGCATTGTACAACATAGTTTTTTTTTCATTGTCATTTCTTTGTGCATCGTATTTTTTTTTCATTTTCGTTATCATACTTGTTCTTTTAATAGCTGAATCTATGTTTTTTTTGTATTTAAGTGTATCTGTCGATATATTTATTCGTTCATATGTTATCTCGATTTAATTTCCTTCAACAGGGAAGTTTTCATGTTTATGTATTTATTTTTCTTTCGTTAAGGTACATCGCACCTTTGTAACCCGTAGATGCAGGTCGACAACCCGTCTGTCTGTGAAAAGAAAATTGTTATTAAAGTTGCGGCATGCGAATGCTTGTTGCAGGTTATTATGAACCTTTTCTAAACCTTTTCTAAACTATCCCGCAACTAGCTTCTATGTCGTATTCATTTTAATGGTGCCTTACAATCCTCGCCTTCATAGCTTCAGAAGTCATCCTTCCGTTCTATTACTGGAATCGCCTCTGAACTGGTCAGTTGTCTAATATTCATGTCGCAGCTCCTCTCCCCGACTACTCGAGCTGGTTCCCCGACTACTCGAGCTGGTTCTTGTGTTCCTGTTTTTCCTTTCTAAAAATAGACTTAAATCTGGATTATAATATTTTTTCAATAATAACATTAACCCATGAAGTAACATAGATTCTAATTCCTTGTTAAAAGTGTTGTTGTAAATTTTTACATTTCTGTATTGTCGTGTCTGTATTTTATTGACATCTTGATTTGAGTGCGTTATTTGCACTTAAGAAATCCTCAATTCATTCATATAGTACGCATCTCCTTTTTCATTCCGGGGTCGCGATCCCCTTGTCCACACACACTTAATCACTCATACTAAGATCATTGCATAAATGCATACATTAGATAGAAATTATGTGCTGGCCACGTCGTTTTGGTAGTCTGCTCGCTTGTGTCTTATCCTTTTCTTGTCCATCCTTTCTTCGTAATTAGTGTCATATCTCAATCCTATTTTATTTATTTTTTGTTCGAAATATTCTTTCAATGTCTTTTCAGTGTTAGTTTTATGTTATTTAATGATAAACCATCTTATTTCACCATAGAAACTCTCCGTATTTATAACATTATTTCTGTATTCTATGCCATTATGTTTACCTCCCTTGTGTAATGTACTCTTCTATTTTTCTAAACGTATTGTGACTTTTCCCCGGTTCATTTTAATTTGTAGCATTATAGCATCACATTTTTCTCACATCTATAATCTTCCTCTTCAATCTAACATTTTTTTATCCTTCTGACCAGCACGGTATTGCTGTGTATGACATGATTTCCATGTTGATGATTTGAATTCTATTCTATCTTTTTTTCTCTTGATTGCCTAACTCATCTAGTATCATTAGAATCGTCATGTTTTCCCATTTTCTATAACTGCAACTATATGCTTGAATTTCATTAAGTATATTCCTTTTTTTCTCTATCATATATTTTTCCCCATAATATATCTTCTCTGATAATGTATCCTATTGTAATATTTTACCTCTAATGTTTCTTTATCATGATCCCGATTTGTCTGGTAATAATCATCAGTTCTGTTAATTTCTGTTATAACTGTATACTATTTTTCCTTACTTCAATTACACTCAGGATTTCAGTTTCCTTCATATTCTTAACTGACATCTCTTTTTAATATTATTACCCTTTATTTAGTTTCCCGATGAAACTCTTAATACAATATGTTTATTTTCGTGTATTACTTTGTCTACATTTTGAATCTTTTTATTACTTTTCTAATGTTTCTTTGATACTTTCTTAATTATTTTGATATTCGGTGCTAACGTTCGATTCCTCAATCCGTATGCTTTTTCTATCAGTTATTGTGAACCTTTTCTAATATATTCCCATTTTTTATAGTTGCTGTTTGCTCGCTAGGGAGAGCGATTACCTCATACGGTCCTCTCCAAAGTGATTGTAATTTTTGTCGTGTGCCTGTGGGATTGGCTTTTACGAACACTAAGTCTCCCCACATTGGTTGCCATTCGTTGGAGTTTTTATCATACAATTTGCTGTTTTGTTAAGACTCAATTAGACTCTCCCGAACTTGATGATAAAGTCGTTTAAATGTCGATCGCGTTTCATTGACGTAGTCCTCATACAGGGTCCGCCATTTTAACTAGCGGTTATTTCGACATTGGTAACCTTAATGTCACTTCTGATTTGACAGCAACTTAGTTTTATCCTTCCGCTGAACGAAAATGGTTGTGTATACGCTTGAGGAACGCGTGAAAATAGTGCAGTTTTACTTTGAAAATCATGGTAATGTTGAAGAATGTGTGCGAAAAAATCATCTTCTCGGATGAGGCACATTTTCATCTCGACGGGTATGTTAATAAGCAAAATTGTCGCATCTGGGGGACGGAAAGCTCGCACATTATCATAGAGAAGCCTATGCATTCCTCGATTTGGTGCGGATTTTGGTCTAGCGGCATCATTGAGCCAGTTTTCTTCGAAAATAAGGCAGGAGCCGTCGCCACGGTCAATGACGAGCGCTACCGCGCCATGATTAGCGATTTGTTCTTCTCGTTACTTGCAGAGGAAGACTTGGACAAAAATTGGTCCGTGCCACACAGCCAACGCAACGATCGATCTTCTGCGCACAGTTTTCGAAGATCGAATTATCAGTCGAAATTCTGATGTCGTTTGGCCGCCTCGGAGCTGTGATTTGACGCCGTTAGACTATTATCTTTGAGGGGCTGTCAAAGATAAGTGTTATATGGACAAGCCAGAGACAATTCAAGCCTTGAAGGGTAACATTCGTGCAGCCATAGCTGAAATAAAGCTGCATACAATCGAAAGTGTACTAAAAAACTGGACAGACCGTATGGCGTACTGCAAGGCCAACAGAGGCAGCCATTTGAATGAATTTATGTTCCACAAATAACCGGAAGGATTGTACTTTAACATGGAGAAAAATTTTTTGAAATATGATGAACCGTTTGTGTTTTATTATATGTTTTAAAAAAAGTTACATGGCGGACCCTGTAGTAGGCACCATCATTATCATATTTGTAAACGGACTTTGGAATATTCACCCGTCTACCGTATAATAACTAAAACGGCGTATAACCCGTTGAGGAATTTACCGTTGTATTATATTCGAAACTGAAGAATGGGAGTAATTGTTCCCATGTTTTCGGTTCGTTACCTACGTATTGTCGTAGATAGGTTTTCAATTCCCTATTCGATCGTTCCACCAGATTTGCTTGTGGATGATATGTACTAGTGGTAATCGGCGGGTGTCCCATATTTACATATCTAATTATTTACGAAGATTTGCACGACTGTGGCACTCTCTTGATTTTTAATCGGTGCTACTATTAAATATCTAGTTAGATCGTCTTGCATAACAAGTCCGTATATGTCCCATTCTGACTCAGGTAATACTACTATGTCCATATACAATTTCTCGAATGGTTCGGACGATGTTGTCAATATTTTCAATATATATTTTTCATAATAATTTTTCATAATTTTCATAATTTTCAATATCTTTTCGCATATTAGTCCAATGAAATAGCGGACTCATTCTCTTCAACATTCGTTTGCTTCCAACATGTCACCCTAGAGGTGCATCGTGGAATTCTTTCAATATAGTTTCGCGGTCATTTTTTGACACTTACATCCTGTCTTTTTGGGATGCGTACAGTATGTGATTTTTTTCCAAATTTCTCGGCAATAAATCTCAACACATTTGCCTCAGGGGTTTTCTGCATGATTCAAAAAGTAATAATTTGAATATTCCTTGCATTTTTCATGTCTTCAGGGTAGTTAATGAATGCGTCTGTAAAATCCTATTATTCGCAGAGAAATCACCGAGTGCCGAGCGCACGTTACTACGTCTTACCTGTTCGAAGGATGTAAGTTGACTGTGAACGTAACATGGCGGATGCGATTGTTCTCGTTATTCTGCGAGCGGATGTTACACGCGTATCCAAGTGGGAGCAGTTTAGAGGGTAACTTCATTAGGGTAAGGAACATGATACTCATCTAGATATGTACACTACACATCTCCCTCCTCCACAAAAAAAAACAAAACCTACGTGATTCCTGTCGAACATTTTCTATTTCACTTTTTCCCTCAATATTATTAAATATATTGCTCTTCGATGTTGTTCAAATATTACCGATTATACTCTTACAATATTGAGTAAATAAATATAAACTGCATTATCTTTAACTCTGTTACCTATTTTACAATCAGTCTACCTTCCTCATAATTCATCTTGATCGGTCAGCACTTCTGTGTATTGTATTTACACTGGGTATATCAAATTTCAATATTGACATTGATGCTGAATGAGCTGAACTGAGTTCACAAGTGACATTAATGCTGAACTGCGCTGGTGAAACTAAAGAGATGGAAGAGATGGACTGTGATCAATTGCAAATAGCAGTAACAAAACAACGCAAGCTCAATGTTGTCGGTAATCGGAAACTCTGAAAAAGGGTATGAAAGAAATAAATTTATCTAACGAATTTGTTTTGTCGTGAATACGACTTACTTTACTATGGGGTGCCTTTTCAAAATTAGCCATATGGAAGAATGGGCAGAGCTTAATCGGTAATATCTCGACTTGTATTAACGGTAGCAACATAATTCTTTCACCAATTCATCAAAAATATGATCAGAAATTTAGGATAATATTTTGAACAGTGTGAGATAACCACAAACAACTTAAAAATTAAGTTTTCTCAAACTTTGAAAACAACACGGAAAACTCTACTTTTGAGTGGCTTTTTCGCGCAAGGACGACGATTTTGAGGTAGTCAGGCATATATCTTCATCTGACAGCGTATAAAAGGGGAACCGTGATCAAAATTCGATCATTTCTTCTTGTGCGTTGGACGGAAGTAGACGTCGTGGGCCAGCAGCTTCGGAGAGTTCACCTTCTGCGTAGTTAAAAACCTCAAACGCTTAGGTCGCAACCCTCATTTGGACTTGAGTCGTCAGGTGGAGCAGTCGTAAATGAAAGCAGACCTTATGCGTGGTATAAAGCCTCAAACGCTTAGGTCGTGCTTTCATTTGGACTTCAATCGTCGGGAGCAGCGGTCGTCAATAAATAGAGCAGACCTTTTGTGTGGTAGCAAACCTCAAACGCTCAGGTCGTGCTCTCATATGGACTTCAGCCGTCAGGTGGAGCAGTCGTCAATGAAAGCAGACCTTTTGTGTGGTATAAAGCGAAAACCTCAAACGCTCAGGTCGCAGTACCAGTTTCCCTTCGAAGAAGATCGATTACATCATCCTGTTGGTGGTCATTTGAATTGGAGCAAAATACAACGGGAAATGAACAACAATGTGGAACATTATGCAAAATCAGCCTTTCTAATGGCTTTAAATGTTACCTAAAGAACTATAAAGATTGCTTCTTTGTAAATCGAAGATTAAAATTGGCAGTGCAGTGCAAATCTAAGATAATATGACCAGTTTTTTTTTGCTATTTTCACAGTTCTAAATTCGCAACAGTGTAAAAATCGTTTATATCCGATCAGTGTTTAATATCTTAGAAAATTATACAATTTGACCCTTCACGCACGCCTTCATAGAAGGTTCTTTCCAAAACCACCAATATTTTATCATAAAGAACTATACTGGTTATTTTGTAATATTTATGTGTCAGAATGTTTGATGTAACTAATCTGTACTGTAGTTTGGGTGTATCGTTTCAAATTCTAGTAGTGAAAAATGGGAAAGCTTGCACAATTCACGCAATCGATCAACTAATTGATATTCGGAAGTGTCAGTTTTATTCGTATTCACGACATCCAGTTATGTCTCTGACATTACACACCTGCACTTTTTTTTAGCTTGAAAATATTTACTTGATAAGTACTGTCGCTAGTGATCTTTTCGTACCGAGCGAACATAGTCGTTGAGGTAGTTGGGCATTTTCCGTTTTCGATCACTACGGGCTGGTGATGCATCTGATACTTTTGGATTACAGCTAGTTCCAGTCGTGGCATCGTTAAATTTATTAGTTTAGGTGTTAGATGGCAGCTTCCGCGTTACAGTTTCACGCCACTCGTGAACCTTCTTGGTTTGTGATATGTGGCGTTTAATTATTTGCCCTTCGTCGTCTTTAAGCACTAGGCTGCCGTTTTTCTCGTGTGTGACTTTGTATCTTTTAGGAAGAAAACGTGATTCTCATTTTGTGCGATTATAACGTCCAATTATCACTGTGTCGCCCGGTTTTACTTTACATGGTTTTGCTGCACGTCTGGTGTCTTCACGTATCTTGCCCGAGATTTTTGATTGTCGATCGATGTCTTCAAAACGTTTAGCGTCGTATGCAGCTTTTGCGTGCTGTAATAAAGGCAGTCCTCGTTTAACTTTACGACCCAGCATGACTTCCTCTGGTGGAATCATAGTTACGCTGTGTGCTGCAGCGTTATGTGCAGAAATCGCACTCTGCAAGTTTTCTATGAAATTCGTTCTATTAATTGAAGCAGTAGCCATGGCTCCATTGATGACTTTCATGTACGATTCAACCATTCCATTATGTTGTGGAAATAACGGGGTTGAAAAAATTGTTCTTATTCCTCGTTGAGCACAGGACCGCTTGTAGTCGTCTCCATTAAATGGTGGACCGTTATCTGTTTTGATGTACTTCGGATAACCTTCTCTTTCAAAAATTTCGTCGAGGATCTTTTTCGTGAACATGAACGTAGTCGATTTTACTGGTTTCGCTATTAGATACCTAGACCTGTAATCAACGATCACAAGTATCGATATACCACCAAACTTGACGTATGGCCCGTTGAAGTCAAGGGCTATCGTTTCCCACACAGTTTTCGGTACAAAAATTCGTTCCATTGGTGTCGTTTTTTCAGGTTTTCCATTAATAGCGCAAATTTTACAAGATGCTACCCAGCTTTGAACATCCTTCGAAATGCCCGGCCACCAGACACGCTGTCGTATGATGCTTTTCATTTTAGCAGTTGAAGGGTGACCTTCGTGAGCCACTTGCAGTGCTTTTGCTCGAAGATCCTCTGGTAATACAGCACAACCAGTTTTAATCATGATTCCGTCTCGCACGGTTAGGTCTTGTTGTATGGCCTTATACCTTTGCAATTCATCCATCCACTCACCAGTTTTCAGAGCATGGATCAACTTTTGAAGAGATTCGTCATTTATTGTACTGTTTTTGATTTATTGCTCAGTTAGAAAATCTATGGTATTTGCTTCCAGACAAGCAACTTCCCAAGGGCTCATGTTCTCTTCGAATGAGTCGTCATTTCCACAATACAGTCTAGATGAGCTGTCGGCTATATTGTCGTGTCCTCGAATGTATTCGACATCGTAACGGTAAAGGCTAATACGCAGCGCCCAGCCATCAACGCGTGTCAGGGCTCGCTTTGAATCTTCTTGAGAGCGGTTCAAAATAAATGCCACTCCCTGTGCATCAGTACGCAACGTGAAATGTCTACCTAGAAGAAAATAGGAGAAATGTTCTACTGCCCACACCGCACCTAAAGCTTCACGTTGGTTTTGTGCGTACTTTTTCTCGGTTGATGGTAATGCTTTCGAAGCAAAGCTGATTATTCGTGGAACTTGATCTTTGTTTTCTTGTACTAAGACAGATCCTAGCGCTACCGGAGATGCGTCTGTATAAAGAATAGTTTTATCGGTGGCAGAGAAGTAACCGTACATTCCACAATTTGTTGCTTCACAAGTATGAATGCTTCGGTTTGTTCTGAGCTCCAGAACCAGGATTTAGCTGCGGTAACGGCCAACATTGGACTAGCAATATGTGCAAAATTCGGAACATGAGGGCTGACGAATGAAGCCAGTCCGAGAAAGCTTCGGAGTTCAGAGAGCGTTTCTGGTTCCCGGAAATTGTTGATGCTTTTGATCTTTTTCTCATCAATATGGAAGCCTTCCATATCTAATTCGAGGCCGAGGAATTTAATTTTAGTTTTAACAAATTCACACTTTGCTACGTTGAGAGTTAACTTATTCTTTTTCAAAACTTGAAGGACTCTTGCGGTAGTTTTTTGAAGATCTTCCAATGTGTCAGAGAAAATCAAGATGTCGTCAATATATACAACAACATTTCCAATACCTTTCAATATCCGTACCATTTCTCGCTGAAAAACTTCTGGAGCACAGTTTACTCCAAACATTAGCCTTGTAAATCTGTACATCCCATCTTCAGTTAGGAAGGTTCTCAGATCTCTGGATTCAGTTGACAGGTGCAAGGTGGTAAAAAGCGTTACTTAAATCCAATTTTGAAAAATACTTGGCTCCGTGCAGTTTTATTTTAATTTCTTCGATCAGTGGGAGCCGAAAGTACTCGCGGTTTATGGCTCGGTTAGGAGCACGCATATTTACCACTAATCGGAAATCAATTTTCCCTTTCGGGACCGCTGACATTCCGCTGATCCAATCGGGTGCCATTGTTACTTTCTCTATAAATCCTTTTGCCTCCATCTCAAGTAGTCTGCGTTTTACTCCTTCTCTATACGCAGCTGGCACGTTGTAATAGGCATTTCTTACTGGGATAACACTTTTATCCACGTTAAATTTTACCATGACTCCTGGCATAGTTGGAAATTTTCCTCGTTTCCTCGGTAATTTCACAACTATTAACTGTGGTTGTAACTTGTAAAAGCCCTAGATCGTTAGCTGTAGACCGCCCTAGGAGTGATCTAAGCCCCGTTCGAATAACGTGGAAAGAAGCCTTAATTGGGGGTTTGCTGCTATTTAGAACAGAAATATCAGCCTTGAATGTCCTTTCAACTAACAATGCCTGTTGGGAACCATATGCACCTATTCCGCTGTTTATTCTTTTAATCATCTCAAGCTTCGCCTTTTCCCAATTTGAATTCATATTCTATTCGATCCCAATCCCTACCGCATAGGATGTTTATATCTGCACCAGAGTCTATGAGAAAACGAATCGGATATGATGACCCCAAGTTACAGTCAACCAGAACATCTTCTAGGGATAATGCATCGATATTCTAGAAAAAAAACAACGTCCGTATTACCATTTACTATATATTATTACTGTATTATATTATTGTAACATAACAAAATTTATTCTAATTTTGCAATACCCTAGCCTCATCTTCACGCTTAAGAACTGCATTTACGCGCTTGCTGCGACAGGCTGCTGCGAAGTGTCCTTGTTTACCACAATTCAAACAACTTTTGTCGAGTGCAGGGCATCGACCGTTTTTATGTGACAAAAGGTTGCATCGTGAGCAACGTGAACGTCGTCCCTGGGCATACTCATTGTACCGGCGCTTGAAAGGTGCACCACTCGTAGGATTATCAGGATATCTTCTTTTCTGGTTACCGTGACTTGGAGGATTCTGACGAGTTACTTGAAACACTTGTTGTTCTGCGGTCAATGCTGTCTCGGCTTCGTATGATTCGTCCCGGGTAGCCGCCTACACAATAAAATTTGTATCGTAACCGTACGTTCTGGATGCCTTGACTATTTCTTTATTCCGTAGTCCTTTTAGTAGTTGTGCTCTCACAAAACGATCCTGATCGATTACACTATAACCGCACATTCTGACTTTGCACATCAAACGTGCGTGAAATGCGATGGCAGTTTCGTTTCTTTCCTGTCTCATAATTGAAAATGCTTCATGTTCCGCAGCCGTATCTGTCATTGTTTTGAAATACTCATGAATGCTCGCTACAAAAATCTTATAGCAATTACTGTCCGCCAGACTAGGGCGCAGTTTTGCGGCTCTAACTATTTCTTGTAGATCAGGTCCCATCGAGAGAAATAAGAGCTGTGTTCTTTTGATTGGGTCGTTGGCATTGCTTAACGTGGCGGCTATCTCGAAATTCTCTACATATCTATTCCACTCCTCCCACATCTTGTTCGCAGGAACACCAGGGGGGAATGGTTGAATATTATCCCATCGGATTATGGATGACGTACTTGGAGTGTCACTGATCGCATTCCAACTTGGCTCTATTGCATAACGAGCAGAGGGTGTTGTTGGGTTATTATGCGTTCGTAAGGACTCCATTGTAGCTGCCATACATTCGAGGATTTTTTTTTCCATTCGGTCAATTCGTTCATTTGCTCGTTCCTCGCTGGAAATCTTTTGAGCTGTCTGCTGTTCCATATCTACATGAGAACATTCTGGGTTCCCTTCTCGAATAATCGCTTCATTGAACGTATTATTCAAGCTTGTTGATTGTTCATGGGTACCCGCTGTTTCGTTGTCGGTTTCGCTGTCGCTGGAACTATTCCCTACTGACTTCACATCTTCGGAATCGCTCTCACTGTGGTCGCTACTGCCGGTATCATTGTCCGCATCATTAAAGCTGATTGCTTCGCATTGATTCGTCTCATGCTTTGCGCGTCTAACTTCCGACTGCGAATTTGAATTGTTTTCAATTGCTTCTGTATGCTCTATAGCTCGCACGTATTTGCCGTGGTTCATGTTGTTATTTTATGTTATACAGTTCGTTTGAATTTCGTGGAGTATGCACCTGTAACAAGTGAATGTACAAACGCATTAGATTGTTTTCAGATGTGATAACTTTTACTGTGTCACATATAATTTGTTTCGTTTGGTTCCCGATATGGGGATTGTATTTTTTTGGAAATGTTTTTTGCATTGTTGTTTTTTTTAATTCGCGGTAATGTCGCCGTTTAGCCAACGCCATTGTTCCGGATGGGTGGCATAGCGGTTGTCCCAACTCGCTCTAGTTCATAATTGTGCTATAATTACTCGTGGCGGTTGTCCCTAACCGCGTTCGTTTTTAGGTTACTGTGCTAAGTCTTCTAAAATCTACTTCAATATATTTCGCTGCGGATGTCCCGAACCGCATGGTATCTGTAGAGATTATATCATTGCTCGTGGCAGTTGTCCTGAACCGCGTTCGTTTCAAATTTACTTCTCTAAATGCTTTGTAAAATCAACTTCTATATCTTTTACTGCGGATGTCCCAAACCGCATGGTATTTGTATACTACGCTACGGAATTTTTCGCACTACGCGGTGAACATAACCTCATTTTTCACACACAAAAAAAAAAGTTTTTAATGCACTCGGTGATTTCTCTTGAGAACTCAATAGAACTGTTCGCTTTTATGTTGCTCGCTGGGAGGAACTCCTGGAAGGATCGCCATTGTGAAATCCTATTATTCGCAGAGAAATCACCGAGTGTCGAGCGCACATTACTACGTCTTACCTGGTCGAAGGATCTAAGTTGACTGTGAGCGTAACATGGCGGATACGATTATGCTCGTTATTCTGCGAGCGGATGTTACACGCGTATCCAAGTGGGAGCAGTTTAGAGGGTAACTTCATTAGGGTAAGGAACATGATACTCATCTAGATATGTACACTACACAGCGTCTACTAACCCATCTATTAGAATTCTTGTGTCGGTTATTGAAACTCTTATATCATCCAGATAGGCGATTGCTTTAACCCCTTCTATCTCATAAAGTACCGTATTCATTAATCTTTGGAACGTCGACGGGCTGTTACGCAAGCCCATAGGCATTCTTGTGAATTCAAAATGGCTTTTTGGAGTTGAAAACGCTGTCTTGGCTGCATCTTTTGAGTTAATTGGCACTTGGTAAAATCCTGATTTTAAATTAAAGGTAGAAAAATATTTGCTGTTTCCAAGATTATCTAGAATTTCGTCAATTAGTGGAATTGGGTATACAAATGACTTTGCAACTAAATTTAAATTTTTTTTTACTCTTTTTTTTATTTTTTAACGACTAAGTTCAGTAGTCAATATTTCTTTTTTCTTTTTGCGATATTCTCCTAACCAGAGACCATTTTTTTTGTAGAAACAGACAATGAAAATTATAGAATGATAGTACTCAAGGGAGAGCAAGGATGTAAATATATAGAACGGAAAGGTGAGACGTGACAGAAGGTCATTTAAGCAAGCAGAAATCTTCTAGTAACTTAAAAAAGTTACTAGAAGATTTCTGCTTGCTTAAATGACCCTCTGTCACGTCTAACCTTTCCGTTCTATATATTCACATCCTTGCTATCCCTTGAGTACAATCATTCTATAATTTTCATTGTCTGTTTCTACAAAAAAATGGTCTCTGGTTAGGAGAATATCGCAAAAAGATAAAAAGGAAAAACTAAATTTAAAGTCCTAAAGTCAATCACGTATTTCTTGTTACCAAATTCTTCTTGGGAACACATTTTGCTAAGCGTTATGATACCTTGTTTACGCATTTCTCCAATTTCCTCATTAATATGCTTCTTCGTAGCTTCTGAAAATCTGTATTGCCGTTTATTGATAGGCACATTTGAAGTGGTCTCAATTTCGTGCACTGCCGCATCAGTGATAGTTAATTTACCCCCCTATTAGATATAATACATCGCTATATGATGCCAGAATTTTCTCTATATCCATGAAATTTGTTCTTTTTAAATGGTTTATATTTAGTGCTTCTAATACTTTATCCGTTCGGTCCCGACCGGTTATTCGACCGTATCCTTTATTCTCCGTAAGAATTAGGTCTTGATTTGTATCTAAATCAAGGAAACATTTGTCTTCTTTGTCACACTCTCTGTCTAAAAAAGCTTTTTCTTCTTCATTGGTAATATTAGTTCCACAACGTGGAAGCATACTGTCTGAACGATCGTCGTTATTGTATATATCATAGTTGTTCTGATACAGTGCATTAATTTTATTATTTTGATCAAGGGGAGGACGCTTAGAACAATGTGCCAATCACACATTAACACAATGCGTTGGTGCATTTATCAATATTGGCACTTTCGTTTTCATACAGTGGCACAGTTGCGGCACACAAAGGGCACAGTTTTGACAAGTAGCTGTTTCATGGAGCACAGCGTGGCACACTTAGACTCACAGTATATCACGGATGTTTTAAGAGGCACAATATAGTTTGTGTTAAGCGACTCTCCCCTTGATTTTGATTCACTTTTTGGTTCATTTCATATTTATTATGCTTTGATAAACTGCCCTCCAAGATTTAAGCATTTACGATAATTACTTAATTTTTGTCTTTCGCTACATCAGTTTTAATATGTTTCTTGGTTATCCTCTCTCTACTTGTGGATTTTTTATTTCACAATTATTGTTTGGTTTATTTTCACTGTTTGGAAACATCTTTGGCTTCTCATTATTATCATTTACTTCGTTATTTTTTGTCGTGAACTTTACTTACTTTACTATGGGGCGCCTTTTCAAAATTTACCCTCTGAGAGAGTGATAAGTTTTTGATCGTGAATATCTTCTGTTGTATCTAATGAATCAACATAATTCTTACAACATGCCATCGGAAATATGATCACAATTTTATGATAAAATTTTCAGTTGTGTGACATAATCTTAAATAGTTCAAAATTAAACTTTTCTTAAATGTTTGGTACAAACGAGTGTCAAAGAGGATAATTCATATGGCGCGTTTGCCTTTCTCGTATTTTGGAAGCTCATAGCTCAGTGATCTGTGGAAGGATTTATATAATCTAACTACCAATAGAATCGAAAATTTTCAACTTGAACGTGTATTGCAACAACATTGAAGTTTTTCAATAGTACACTATTGAAAAACCTGTTTGATTTAACCCATGACAGCACCAGCCAATCAGAACGCGAGATGTCTGCATCTATACAAGAGCATCCATATAAAAGTTGAGTGCTTCATTTTTCCTACCATTTGCTGAGCATCTGTTCCCGAAACAAGACACACGAGAGCAACATCGTGGACCTGTCGTCTCACTGTTTCCCGTTCTGCGTACAGGAAAGGAATTCTAACAAAGGTGATGTGAAAAATAGCGTCATTTAAGTTAAAGCACGAGTGTCAGGACGATGACAGCGAAAACCGGATGAAAGGCAGCCGAAAATTCCAGCAAATTCAAATAGCACTTTTAAGTGCTAAAAATAATCATAAAGAATTAGTTGAATTTTATCGCTTTCCTACCATTTTCCGAGCAACGGTTGCCAAAACAAGGCACACACGAGAAGTTAAATTAATTTGCACCGTCACTGGCTAAATTTAAAGCAATCCTAAATATTTCTTTATCACAGTTATGTGGTCGTCCTGAAAAGGACGGGGTTTTCAACTCCTTGTCGTTATGGATGGACAGCTGCAGATGGCGAGGGATGATTCTCGTTTTCTTGTTGTCGCGGGCAGCATTACCGGCCAATTCCAACACTTCGGTAGCCACTCCATCACTGTCGCCAGATAGACCGGTGCACCGGCACCGACACGCTCTGCGTAGTTTCCCTTCCGGAGCAGACGATGGATTTTGCCAACTGGGAACTGCAGACCAGCACGGTTCGAGCGGGACTTTGCCTTGCCCTTAATTGTTCCTCCTGTGTGCGTGTTTCCGCGTGAAAATTCCACAAGAAGCTGTTAACCGTTAGACAGCCAATTCAGTATTACTGACTGCCGCTCTACTAACTCTCTCTTTTATATCGTCTCACTGTTTCCCGTTCTGTGAAGGGGAGGTCCGTACACCGCTACCAGTTACGTCTATCTGCTGCAGCAACTTTTACAATTAACTGATTGTTTTTAGCACACTCTATTTCTAACATTTCGTGAGGCTGCATTGCCATTGCCCCGGGTAATTTTGTGTCGTTCCTGCACACAGTCTACCTTGTGGACTAAGCTTCATTTGATCATCCGCTTGGTATTTTTCCTGTATTTTGACGTTGTTATCTGCCTCGTATTTTGAGACTCTGTTCTCCTGTTTCTGCTGAGTTTCATATGATTCTGTTTTTGGTTCAAAGGTGAGAGGTATTTTCCGTAAGCATATCCAACCTTGGTCATTGTGTATGCTAGTTACATACTTATTCATAAATCTCATTCCTAAAATACCCCCTGGAGTCAAATTCTCCACTACGTCAAACTTCGGTTGGAAAATTCTTTCTGCGATGATGAAGTTTAGTTCTACGGTACCTAATGTTTTTCTAACAGTACCTGTTACCCCGGAATATTCTATGACTTCGTTATCATTAATTTTATACACTCCCATGTACTCTGCGTTTCATCTACTTATCAAGTTGCCAAATGCTCCAGTGTCTACCAGTAACTGTATCTTGTTATTTGGATCGTTTGCGATCTCAACAACATCATAAAATCATTGTCTTTCGTCTTATGTGATTTGACCCATATCCCTTCTTTGCGTTTTTACTATCTTTTTCTCTCTTCATTATAATTGTATTCTCCCCGTATCGATCCAAATTTTGCATTTGACATGTTTGCTTGACTAACTTTGCATTCGGGTTTCTAGATGCTGCATGTCTCATTTGATCACGCATATTTCTGGTCTTGATTTCACTATCATATCTTCGAAATATTTTTCTATTATCGTAAGACATGCAATTTACCCATAACTGTACTTCATTATTTTCGTAGTGTTTTCTATCAAGCCCATTATTTTCCTCTCAAATATTACCATTGTATCAATTAGGTGGATTTCTATTATCATACCGATTTATTAAATCGTATTTTGGCTGATACTCATTATTTTCAAATTGGTACCCTTCGTTAGTTATAAACTTTTGATTCCTCATAAGAACTTTTTAGCCCAGCTCTGTTGCTAGAAGTCTGTGTTTGAGTACTTGAATATCGGCATTCGTGCCGTAACTATCGGAGCGATCGGACGTAAATTCGCCTTTCTCCAATCGTGTATTGAGTTGATTTATTCCGTTATCAATGTTATTCCATATTCCATTGTGCCTGCATTAGTGCGGTCGAGTGATAATCCGAATTAATCCGTTCTCAAGGCCGACTGTGAGCTTGTGTAAAGCAGCACTGCGTGTGGTACCGTTAGCCTGCGCCAGCTGTGTACCGTTAGATTACATATACATAAGAAACAGTGATAAATACATAAAGTGATAAAAAGAGAAACGTTTCATTGGACAGTGTAGTGAGAGACTGAAAAAAGTGCTTTTTCCTTAAAGAGGTTTTTTGCACTCTACTGGAAGAAATATTTATCGATTGCTTCGGACCGGATCTTGGTAGCCGTTCACCGTTTTTGGAGCTTAAGCTAAGTAAAACTTTCTTTCTGTTGATTAATACCACTTTATTTGCACCCCTATTTGACCGCACGGACACAAATATGTCATATGACAAGCGATATAGAATTTCTCAACCTTCCGTCAGATGATCAAATGGATGCTTCTGATTGCAATAAATCTAGCATTAGAAGCTATTCCGGACCAAAGCCAATAGTAAAAAAATGAACCTTCTCAGACTTTCAAAAGACCTGACCTCGCGATACAATACTGTACAAAAAATTAAAAAAGTACGCCCGGACAAGCTTAGGGTCTTGTTAGCCAGTGCAAAACAGGCTAATGAGATCTTTCTAAGTAAGCATTTCACGCGGGAGTATCGCGTATACGTACCAGCTCGCGAAGTCGAGATAGACGGCGTGATCTCCGATCCGAGTCTGACTTGCAAGGACGTTCTTAAGCATGGGGCAGGCAAAACCCCCTACTTAAGAATGTTAAGATACTGGACTGCAAGCAATTGCGTTCAATATCGACAGACCCTGTCAGCTTAGAGCGAAATCAATTTTCAGTTCAGCAACGCCATCGCACGGCATCACATTCAACAATTCATGTCAATTGCATGGGTGCGCAGTGCTGCTATTTTGGCGCGCACGAATTTGACGTTTCTCTCCTCTACTTCTATGTACGAGATTCGATGCGGACTCGCCTGAGAGCGCCATGCTCGCAAAAAAGGATGTTGCCAATGATTTGTTCGGGAAATGTGAGAGCTGGATATCTTGTTAATATGATGTCTTTGATATCGACCGCTGAGGATGGGACTAAGTCCTATATCCCATCAGACTCGTATCGGGTGACTTTCGCTGGCTCGACTTTGCCTAATTACGTCCTCCTGGACCGAGTTCGTTTACCTGTTCGCCTTTTTGTTCCGCGGGTCATGAACTACACCAATTGCAAACAACTTACAGCACCTCATTGTTGCAATAAATCCCGGTGTACAAAGTGTGGAGGGAGTCATGCTGATAACTCATACAGTGGAGACAATGAAAAGTGTCTGTAAGGAGGGGCCGCATGACCTCACGGATTGTCCCGTGTACAAATTGCGTAAGGATAAAATGAAGCGTTCACTCAAGCAACATTCCAAACGCTCGTTCGCGAAAATGTTGAAATGTGCTACGCCACCTACCGAAAATCCTTACGCTTACTTGTCAACTGACGAGAGCGAATATGATGACCCCCTCGTAGGTACATCTTCGGCAGTCCCTCATTAGCTCATCAATCAGAAAGAGGAGAAATATATCCTCTCATAAGCTCCCTAGTAAGGTTCGAAGATGTCTTTAGAGGGGGCTCCTAAAGCTACAGCAACAGGAAGTTTTGCCAAAAAACCGGAGAAAAAAGCTCCAGGTCTTGGAAAATTAAATTCCGAGCAAGAATTTCCCCTCCTTCCTGGGATTTTAAAATCCCCGAAAGTCTGCAATAGCCCTAATTTTATCATAGATCAAGATCAGGCCGAGATCTTATCATAAAGATCTTACAAAACCATATTTCACTATATCTTAGCTAGTACAGATAGTATATTAGTAAAGTTATTGCGGTGCTCACGGGTGCCTATTTTAACATATTGCATCAGTCAGTAAAACTGTACCACCAAGCGAGTTAATTGATTATGTACACAAGCGACGCTATCGCATTGCATTCACCTATATCCATAGCAATGAAAATATGTATATTGATTATATGTGGTAGTTAGTCAACCCAAGAATGTCCAGTATGGATTATTTAGGGCAGCCTTTCGTAAATACGCCGGAAAAGAACATTTCGCATTTAAGAGTTAGCAGTGAATTCCAGATATATGTAAAGATGGAATATATATAATTTTGGTTAGGTAGCAATATTTCTAGTATAAAATGGCGCTTTTTGAATTTATCGGGGCTTGTCGTAGTTCTGTTGGTCCCAAAACACCGGAGCTCTTCGTTGGTTTTTCCACTTTGCATCCGTTGGTCGATCTACTTCCTTGTTTGTAACGCAGGCGGGGAATCAGATTAACCATACGCCCTGATTTAGTATCGGCTTGTAACGCAGGACGGTAATAACTGGACGAAGGGCTCCACCCCAAAGTCTATAGCGTGTAGCATTTGTTACGTAGGTGCTGCAAATTATAGATTCCATCTAGACTTAGAGGTGGCTTGTACCGCAGGACATCTCTAACTAGAACCTTGCTGGAACGTCGGTCAACCGGTGGGATATTTATGGTGTTCGATAGGTCAGGCACGGAAAATAAGTGCTTTAGATAGGACAGGCACAGAATTATGTGCTGTTGGGAAGTTAGTGCGTTGTATTGTAAAAGCTATTAAAAGAAGCAAATATAAGTGCGGTTTACGGGTTGGAAGAAAACTTCTCGACACTTTGTTCATTGAATGAAATACCCCTCTCGCCGCTCGGGTGCGTTGTACATTTGTGGTGACAGCGGAAAAAAAGAACATTTGAAAAAAAATAATACGCTATTCGAGAGGAGGTATTGTACCGCGAGTGAATTTCAAATGAAGAAAACTATAATCAGGTGAGTCTGCATTTAATTTTTTTATATATACAGTGGACAAATGCAGGTTTACGACAAGGCAGGTTTATGAACCCAGCAGTCTGTACATTGTCGGTACCAGTGATATCCGCGGTCATGTTTAAAATTTGAGTTTCTATTTCATCACTTCGGTCAGGTTGGCGGACGCTAGAGTGAAAAAAAAAGTTAGGATTTATTACGCACACAGATAGTTAGAATAACAGCGGTCAGGTACATAATTGACTGAATGCATATGAAGTTCTTATCGTACTAATAATCGACGTCCGTGCGGGTATTTCTGTGCTAATGAAAGCACATAATAGATAGATTGACAAAACGAACAAACGCAGTAGATCCATTCACGTACACATATCGACAATAATATCATTGAGTATTGTTTGGATCCGATTTCCGGTTCCGGAGTTATGGGATAAAATGTGCAAAAAAATGAAAATCTGTTTTCTAGCTTTGGTCATAGATGGCGCGACCGATTTTCATAAACTTAGGTTCAAATGAAAGGTCCTGTGGTCCCATACGTAATTCCTGAATTTCATCTGGATCCGACTTCCGGATCCGGAAATACATGTTGCACACGTTGGAAAAAATTTTGGAACTTGTTGTTAAAGATCAGCTGATGAACTATTTAAACTCCAACAGTTTGCTAATACCGGAACAATCGGGATATCGGAAAAGTCACTCTTTCGAAACCGCTTTAAACCTAGTTTTAGCAAAATGGAAGGAGAACAACGAGATTAAAGAGACTATTTTTGCAATGTTCTTGGATCTCAAGCGCGCTTTCGAAACAATTTCTAGACCTATACTGTTACAAACACTACAACGCTTTGGTATCGAAGGAGTAGCATATAAATGGTTTGAAAGCTATTTATTTGATAGAACTCAGAGAACTGTTTTCAACGATGTTGTGTCTAGTTTCCAGGGTAATTCACTTGGTGTGCCACAGGGTAGTGTTTTAGGTCCGATTTTATTCATTATGTACATAAATGACATGAAGCGAGTTTTACGGTTTTGTGAAATAAATTTGTTTGCTGACGATACTGTTCTGTTCATTACAGCTAATGGATGAAGCGGTTGCACATTTAAACGAGGACTTACATTCTCTGGCTCAGTGGTTGAAATTCAAGCAGTTAAAACTGAATGTCGCGAAAACTAAATATATGGTTATTTCTGCTTTAAGCACTGGACGTGAAGCCAACATTGAAATTGATGGAGAGATTATTGATCGCGTTAGAGAGTTGAAGTATCTTGGAGTCATAATTGATGAAAAGCTAACATTCAAATCTCACGTTAACAACATCATCAAGAAGGTTGCCAAAAAGTACGGTGTATTATGCCGTCTGAAAAATGATTTAACGACCAGTAGTAAAATTCTCCTGTATAAATCAGTAATCTCTCCTCACATTGACTTCTGCTCATCGATTCTATTCCTTGCTAACAACACGCAAATATTGAGACTCCAGCGATTGCAAAATAAGGTCATGCGATTGATTTTGAAATGTAATAGATATACTTCCTCTAATATTCTATTGAACGCATTACAATGGCTTTCAGTGAAACAGAGAGTATATTATTTAACAATGGTGTTCATTTTCAAAATCTTAAATGGAATGCTGCCTCGATATTTGTGTGATCGGATTGAAAGAGGAAGTGACTTGCATAGGTACAACACTAGAAATGCGTCTGATGCGAGAACACCAAGCTTTTTGTCAGTCAGATCCCAGAACTCGTTATTGTACAAAGGGATTAGTTTTTTCAATTCGATGCCAGGATGAATCAAGCGGGCTGCAACATTGAGGGAGTTCAAAAAATTGTGTATTTCACACATAAAATCTATTTTGTAATTAGATCTTTAATGAATTAGTGCAATTTGATTTTTTCGAAAACTGTGTAAAATGACGAAGATTGTATTCATTTTATTTTTGTTTTTTTTTTCAAGTAAGACGCATTAGGTTGTTATGTTCTGTATGATGATGATGGATTTTTAATAATTTGTTTAGTTAAAAAAAATGAGTTGTCTACAAAAGTATGAGCCTCGCGCGCGCAAAGCAGGTAGAGGCAATCTGGAAATTGAATATGACTGAAACTGGATATGTTCTCTTTTATTTTTGAGAGCTTTAGCATTCTACGTGTCGAGATCGAATCTTAACTTTGTAAGATTTGATGAATTATTTATTGATTATATTCCGGAAATAATAGGGATCGGAAGTGTTGATGGAATTGGGCTTGGCTCTGCTCATCCGCAGTCTCGTTACTCCATCGTAGCTGATGTGTGTAGCGATGAACTGGTCCGGCGGGAAGGGCCAGGTGAATTACTGTCTGATACTGACAAAGATATCGGGTTCCATTCCTGATTTGTTCAAGGATCTGCACGGGTTGGAAATTTTCTTGAATGACCCTGGATATTAAATCGGAAATATTTGAATGTTTTCTTGTTCTCAGTTGTACTTTAGAAGGAGAATCTATACCTGCTGGATTAACCAGATCGTTTTATATTTAGTTAACTGGTTAAAATATGTGATGCAATATTTATTATCATTTAGGTAAATCGTCCAGCTCACACCTTTGTAGGGGTATGAGGCGGGACCATCATCATCATCATCTATTGTTTTTAGGAATCGAAGAAAATTATTTTGAAGAATATAACAGTATTATATATGATAGTATGATTGATATGAGAAAGGCATCATTACACCACTAGGTGGATTAAAACAGGTTTTTTTACTTTTTTTTTGTATACATATGATTGAAAATAAATCAATAAGGAACACCAATCCGGAAAACGGACGCATGCTACACTGAAACAAAAACAATCTATGCTTGCAGTTTCAAAGCGTTTTATACAGAGTTTTCTTAGTTCCTTCCGACAGTGAAAGTGGTAATCTCAGTTCGGCAGGAAAATGTTTATGTAGTGATTTTTGGTTTATGTTTTCAACCAATCTTCACATATGGGAAATACCGGAGCAAATAATTTTGAAATTATCCTAAATGGATCAGCTCGGTAGAATTAACGAAATTGGCGAATATATTGTAAAAGAGTACGAAAATCTTTGTAAAAATAAAACTAGACCCAGATCATTAGCTGGGATAATTGCAAAAAGAGAGACCCTTCTTGACGCTTTCAGGGAATTAGAGAGACTAATTGGTGGTTACGACGCGCGCGTCAGCGTCGACGATTGGAATACATTAACAGATCAGTTTGAAAACGTAAAAACAAAATACGACGCGGCAATTAGAATATTAGACGAGTCCACTATTATCGAGGCCAAGCAACTAAAATCGCCCACATTGCAATTAAGTTTTGATTTAGGTACAAACAAGCGCGCCGGTAACAGCTCAAACACAGCAAACATGAGCCAAAATAGCAACGAAAACGCCGAAAGATATCGGTTTCCGATGCAAACGGCTATACATTGTATTCCAGAGTTCCATGGTTTAGTGGATAAACTCGAACCATTTCTGATACAAATAAGCTATTTCGCAGACGAAATACCATTGGGGGAGGATCAAAAACCACTATTGAACGTGGTGTTGATGAAATTGAAAGGGAAGGCAGCGTCATTTATAAACAGAATACGAGCTAACGCATGGGACGAAATGTTTCAAAATCTAAAAAAGCAATTCAGCATAAGAATAACCGTTAAAGGCATTTTACAAAAAATAGAGACACTAGAGCAAAGACCGTCGGAAACCTTTACAAATTATGCTGATAGAGCACTGCAAATTTACGAATGTATCGAAGAGATGCAACGAGATCAACACGAAGAAAGTTCTTTCGCAGAAAGGAATTCGAAAATACATTTCATTGGGGGATTACGAAACGCAAGCTTGAAACAGGCAGCGAGAAGTCAAAAAGGTATTGCATTTAGAGATTTGATACAATTTCTGCAGGATGAACATGCGGAATGTGACCATCTGGAAAACATAGTACAACGATTACAAGACTGTCGGATGTCAGAGAACCAAAATAGAACTGCAGATCAGTTGGGCCATGTTAGAAATAGATTCTCAGGGCAGCATCAACAGGCTCACGGAAGAGCTCCACGACAACCAAATTGGGGGAACTCTTGGAACCAGGAAAGACCTGGCGGAAGTCGATCGAACGATAATAGGGGGTATTATCGAGAACCTGAAAACCGCGGTAACCAGTATAGAGAATCCGGACGCATGATGCCAAATTATCAGAATAACTACGGAAACCGAGATGATAACAGACGCCAATATAATCGTCAAGACGAAAGATATCAAGTACGAAACCAGGGCGCGAATAACCGAGCTGAGGGCAGAACATGGCGAGAAGACGGAAATCGAGAAATGATGTATAGAGACCAGTCTCCCACAAGAAGGTATGATGGCAGAAACTATGAGCAACAGCTTAGACACCAAGACAGCACGCAGAATAACGTCAGAAGATATAACAACCAACAATCCAACTATCGAAAAAACTAAATTATGGGGCGTATGAGTTGACAGAGAACCAAACACCCTATGAAAAGTATAACACATGGAATGTAATTAAGAAAATACAAAGCGAGGTGGAACACATTGACCACCAATTGGAAAGAATGACGAATCTTTCAAACAGAGAAAGAAGTTCGAGTAAAACTTAAGAAGCAGATACTATAAGCCATTCATTGACAAAATTGAAATGAGAACCACAACAAGACCTAACATTAGAAAAAAAATCCTAATTGATACCGGCGCCAGTTCCAACCTAATTAGCAGAAGATGCGCGGAAGAAATAGGATGATCTAGAGTAAATATTAAAGAACAAATTCATTACACAGGAGTAATGAGTATTTCGCGGTCTCGATACTACAGAAGCAGATTTTTTAATAGATAACCTAAAATTTAGAGTAAAATTTGACGTCGTCGAGGAATTAGGATTTGCAGGTATCCTTTAATGAACTTTATCAATAAGCACGTTACTAATATAGACATCCAAAATGGTAAGATAATCTTACAAAAAAAAAACAAATTGTATTTAGCGTGGAAGCAAAGTCGATACCAAAATGGTTACAATATGCTATGAGAGATACGGAGCGACAAGCAGAAGGCCACAATCAGAAAATTACAGGAGCACAGAATTAGCTTCATAAAAATATAGAATACAAGTCAAATACAAACATTTTAATATATAAGAAAAATCAATATCCAATGGTATCCAAGATAGGGTGTCAAACTGAAGAAAATGTACGTAGTAAAACGAAAACCAATAACATAAGTTGCCAAACCGAGTTGATTATAGCAAACGTAGACATAATGATAACAAATAACTATAACATATATAATAGTGTACATGACAATGATCATAACAAGAATAATAACGGTAATGACACAGCCGGTTTTGATTACAAACAAATGATAAATGAACCAGTTTTTAAAAGGGAAAAGTTTACCGCAGTATGCAAAAATGTAGACGAATTCGACGAAAACAAATCGGGGCAGCAAAAACCTATTCTTACAGAAGACGACTATGACCTTAGCTTAGTGGAAAACAACAAATTTAAGACACTACAAGGATCGAGTAGAATAGAAAAAGTTCTCCAAGTGCTAAAGCTGAACCATTTGGAAAAGGGGGCTTTTAACGTCATGGAAAATATTATGGCATCATATAGCGATGTTTTCTACTTGAAAGGGGATAAATTAACTATCACCGATGCAGCAGTACATGAAATTGAAACTACTTCAAACGTGCCTATCAATAAACGGCAATATAGATTTCCAGAAGCCACTAAAAACATATTAATGAAGAAATTGAAGAAATGCGTAGGCAAGGTATCATAAGGCCTAGTAAGAGTCCATGGAACGCACCAGTCTTATGTGTTCCTAAGATGGACGATGAATTCGGCAACAAGAAATACAGAATTGTGGTTGACTTTAGGGCTCTAAATTTAGTAACAAAGCCATTTGTATACCCGATTCCACTAATCGACGAGATTTTAGATAATCTCGGAAACAGCAAATATTTTTCCACTTTGCCTATGGGTTTACGAATAGTCCATCCACTTTTCAGCGATTAATGAATACAGTGCTGTATGAAATAAAAGGCATGAAAGCTATAGTCTACTTGGACGACATAACTGTTTTTGGTTCAACTATTGAAGAACATAACGAGAACTTGTGCGAAGTTTTGAGGGCATTGCGCCGGCATAATTTAAAAATTGAGCCAGGAAAATGTCAAATATTAAAAACAGAATTAAAATACTTAGGTCATGCAATCGACAAGGAAGGCATCCGGCCTACGGAAGAAAACATTAAGGCAATTGAAGAAATGATAGCGCCCAGGACGGTGAAAGGAGTCCGCTCATTTTTAGGAACAGTAAATTTTTATGGAAAATTTATACCGCATATAGCAGAGAAACGTAAACCACTGAACGATCTCTTGCGAAAGAATGTGAAGTTTGTTTGGACAAACGAGTGTCAAAAAGCTTTTGAGAAACTAAGAAACTTTTTAACTTCAGATACACTGTTGATAAGACCAAATTACAAAGACATGTTCGTAATCACAAAAGACGCTAGTGAGTACGCCCTTGGAGCAGTACTTTCTAATGAAAAATTAGTTGAGATATCAATAGCCTACGCAAGCAGGGGTCTGGTAGGTACCGAAAGAAGGTACCGCACAATCGAAAAGGAGCTATTGGCGATTGTATGGGCAGTAAACCGCTTCAGACATTATATTTACAATCAGAAATTCATTGTCTATGCTGATCACAGACCTCTCATTTCAATATGGCACTTAAAAGAAACTTCGCCAACCCTTACGCGACTAAGTCTAAAATTACAGGGACTCGAAATAGATATTCGCTACAAACAAGGAAAAGAAAATGTGTGGCAGATTTTTTGTCGAGACTACTCGAGCAGGCCGAGTCCTTACATCCTATATCAGTAGTCACTAGACAACAGAAACGTCAACAGCAGCAAGCGGAGAACAATGAACTTGCGAAGCGGAAAGACGCGGAAAATAAAACAACTCCCTCGAAACAACTTAAAGACGAATCAGGCAGGTTTACGTTATTTAAAAATAAAAAAAAAGAATGGAATCCGCACATGGACGGATTAGAAAACATCGATTTTGGATGGGACGAAAAAGAAGACTTAGGAACATCTTCTTATTTCGACGAATATGAAATATGCATAAATAGCAATGATATCAAATTTGATCTGCTAAAATTTTGAAAACATAAAAATAAAGAAAGCGATTTTGATGGAATTTTTGTAATAATAAACAGTAGATCATCATACAAAGAACTAGCCGCATGCTCTGAGGTTCATCGCAAAAAATTTGATAAAATTTTCACCCTATACGCACCAGAAAAAGACAGAATGTGGGTGCCGAAACTTTATTGAAAGAGTTCCACGATGCTCCTCTAGGTGGACATGTTGGAAGTAAACGAATGGCAGAGCGTATGAGTAAACTATTCCAATGGACTAATATGCGCAAAGATATCAAAAGTCGTTGAAATTTTTTATTTCCGAAAGCTTTGCTAAAGTCTGTGTAAAGAGTTTCTACGTAGTTGCCAGCGTCCATTGCATTCAGAGTGAGTGTCATAAATTCTAAGAGATTTGTTGTAGTTTTTTTTTTTATTCAATAATATAATTATTTTTTAAGGCACACTGCTTTAGCTCTAAGGTGCCAAGGACTTTTTCTAATTTTATTAACGACTAACTTAAAACTAGGATAGTATGATTGGATAATGTTGTATTGGGGTCGCAGTGGTCGACTTTGGCAGATCCAACCTTCAGCTGGCGATCGGCACCGGCCGGTGGATGGAATATATCATGAGTCTTCCAGATGACGTTGGCCGCATCCGTCGGTCCATGTGGGTCCGCGGGAAACACCCCCAGGCTACGAATACCCGGCGGGTGGCCCGTATGACTAGAGCGACCTTCCGTGGGCGATGATGGTGATGTAAATATAACGAAAAAATATAGAGAAGTAAATATTGCGGAAACGGAGTAAAATGGGGATATGGGAACGAAATGACTAAGAACGACAGAGATCTAATTAGTTGACATCGAGATGGAGAAGAGACGGGGAGGGGGGAAGCGAAAAGGTTAGTGACAGCAAAAAGATCTTGTTAGTTCCGATGAAGATGGTGGACAGATGAGGAATCGGGATAATCGGCGGAAGTTAGTGTCGAACCTGCAGGTGAAAATTATTCTTAGCCACAGTTGAAATAACGTCGATAAATAGGAGGAACTTTCTAAGCAAGATGTAACAGATTACACTTGTATATTAATGTGTTTGAGGAACTGGTATATCAGAAGCATATATGAACTATCCCGACTGGCCAACACATCCCGAACCGGAAGCTCAGTCGGTCTACCTCGGGCCCTGAGGGATTCCAATAGCTCCGATCTGGCGTCGCGATACTCTACGCACGACCACACGACATGCTCGATGTCCTGATAACCGTCGCCACAGGTGCAGAGCCCGTTCTCCACGATCCCGATACGCCGGAGATGTGCGTTGAATGTATAGTGATTTGACATGAGTCGTGACATAACGCGAATGAAATCACGACTCACGTTCATCCCCTTGAACCAAGGTTTCGTCGATACCTTAGGGATAATGGAGTGTAGCCATCGTCCCAGTTCGTCATTCGTCCATGAAGTTTGCCAACTTTCGAGAGTTTTCTGACGAGAAATACTGAAAAATTCATTGAAGCAGATTGGTCTTTCATAAATATCACCTTCCAATGCGCCCACCTTAGCCAATGAGTCTGCCTTTTCGTTGCCCGGAATGGAACAATGCGAAGGGACCCAGACTAACGATATTGAATAAGACCGTTCAGATAAAGTTCGCAAGTGCTCCCGTATTTTCCCCAGGAAATATGGGGGATACTTTCCTGGCTTCATTGCCCGGAGAGCTTCTATTGAACTTAGACTGTCCGTGACAATGAAGTAATGGTCTTTGGGCAATGTTTCAATGATCTCGAGAGTGTACTGAATAGCAGCTAATTCTGCGACGTAAACTGAAGCCGGATCACTGAGTTTGTAAGAGGCGGTGATGTTTTGATTGAAGATGCCGAAGCCTGTGGACCTGTCGATGTTTGATCCATCAGTGTAAAACACCTTTTCACAGTTGACTGTTCTAAATTTATTATAAAATATATTAGGGGCCACTCGAGGGCGTACGTGTTCCGGAATTCCACGAATCTCTTCTCTCATGGATGTGTCGAAAAACACAGTAGAATCAGAAGTATCCAAGAAATGAGCACGGTTGGAAGCAAACGAAGAAGGATTAATATTCTGAGCCATGTAATCAAAATACAAGGACATAAAACGGGTTTGAGAATTAAGCTCAACTAACCTTTCGAAGTTTTCAATCACCAGAGGATTCAAAATGTCGCATCGAATGAGCAAACGATATGAGAGATCCCAGAACCGGTTTTTCAACGGTAAGACGCCCGCCAACACTTCAAGACTCATCGTATGAGTTGATTGCATGCAACCCAAGGCAATACGCACACAACGATAGTTAATTCTTTCCAGCTTAATGAAATGGGTGTTCGCGGCGGATCGGAAGCAGAAGCATCCATATTCCATAACGGACAATATCGTTGTTTGGTACAACCTGATCAGGTCTCCTTATGAGAGGATTTATTCATTTTTGTTTCAGATACCTAATGTGACATCCCCAGGTGCCATGGGAGTCGAACCAGACCCCGAGATATTTGAATGTGAAGACCTGAGCTATGTTTTCACCCTCTAGTTGAAGCTGTAGTTGTGCTGGTTCTCGCTTCCTTGAAAATACAACCAGCTCAGTTTTCTCCGTAGAGAACTCGATACCCATTTGAAGAGCCCATGTGGATAAGTTGGCAAGAGTATCTTGTAACGGCCCTTGCAGATCGCCAGCTTTGGGTCCTAAAATGGACACAACGCTGTCGTCGGCAAGTTGTCTCAGCGTGCAAGATGTGTTGATACATTTATCGATGTCGTTTACGTAAAAATTGTATAAAAGGGGGCTTAAGCATGAGCCCTGAGGAAGACCCATGTAACTGAATCGTATTGTCGACAAATCACCATGCGCGAAATACATGTGTTTCTCGGACAATAGATTGTACAAAAAGTTATTCAAAATTGGTGGAAGACCATGCTGATGCAACTTCTCAGATAGGATATTTATAGAAACTGAGTCAAAAGCCCCCTTGATGTCTAGGAAAACTGACGCCATTTGTTCCTTACGAGCAAATGCCATTTGAATTTCGGTTGAGAGCAACGCAAGACAATCGTTCGTTCCTTTGCCCCTGCGGAAACCAAATTGTGTATCTGAAAGTAAGCCATTAGTCTCGACCCAATTGTCTAGACGAAACAGAATCATTTTTTCGAACAATTTCCGGATACAGGAAAGCATAGCAATCGGCCGATACGAATTGTGATCGGAGGCTGGTTTTCCTGGATTTTGAATGGATATCACTTTCACTTGTCTCCAGTCATGTGGAACAATGTTGTCCTCAAGGAACTTATTGAATAAACTCAGCAAGCGCCTTTTGGCGGGGTCAGGCAGATTTTTCTGTTTAATCCCGGGGCTTTATTGTTACATGACAAGAGCGCAAGTGAGAGCTCTACCATCGAAAACGGTGTTTCGTTTGTATTTGGTGTCGCGGCGCGGGTGATCTTCTGTTCCGGAACAGAGTCTGGACATACTTTTTTAGCGAAATCGAATATCCAGCGGTTAGAATATTCCTCGCTTTCATTCGTTGTGTTATGATTGCGCATTCGTCGGGCTGTGTTCCAAAGAGTGCTCATAGATGTTTCTTTTGTTAGGCCGTCTACGAACCGACGCCAGTAACCGCGTTTCTTAGCTCTAATCAAGTTCTTAATTTTAACGTCTAACGCCGCGTAATTCCGGTAATTATCAGGTGTTCCATTTTTTCTGAATATTTTATACGCGGAGGCTCTCTCCGCGTTTAAATTTGTGCACTCTTTGTCCCACCACGGGTTGGGAGGACGGATGTTAGTTTTCGCGCCGGGTACACGTTTCGTCTGAGCTTGAGTCGCGGCGTCGAGAATCAAGCCAGCCAAAAACGTGTACTCTTCCTCCGGAGGAAGTTGTTGAGTTCTTTCAAGTTTCTCAGATATCGCGGTCGCATAGCTATTCCAATCAATATTTCGTGTGAGGACATACGAAACATTGATTGTCTTCGATGGTTTTGAGCCGCTGGCGATTGATATTACGATCGGTAGATGATCGCTACCGTGGGGATCAGGAATTACCTCCCACGTGCAATCCAACCGTAGCGATGTCGAGCAAAGTGATAAATCCAGCGCACTTGGTCTTGCTGGTGGTGCAGGAATCCGTGTCATTTCTCCCGTATTCAAGATTGTCATATTGAAGTTGTCGCAGATATCATGGATCATAGCTGATCTGTTATCGTCGTGAAGACAGCCCCATCCCGTACCGTGTGAGTTAAAGTCTCCTAAAACCAACGTCGGTGCGGGAAGGAGCTCAATGATATCACTGAGCCACCGATGCCCAACCGAGGCTCTTGGGGGAATATAGATTGAAGCAATGCAAAGATCCTTGCCTTTGATTGTAACATGACATGCGACAGTTTCAATACCTGATATCGAGGGGAGGTTAAATCGATAAAAAGAATAGCACTTTTTGATCCCCAAAAGTACTCCTCCGTAGGGATCATCTCGATCCAGGCGAATAATGTTAAAATCGTGGAAGTTTAAGGATATTTTAGAAGTTAGCCAAGTTTCGCACAATGAAAATGCGTCACATTTCAGATCATTTACTAAAAATTTAAAAGAATCTATTTTTAGAATGATACTTCTGCAATTCCACTGTAAAACAGTGATTAGATCCGTGACCTCGATGGATGATTTAGCCATCGAAGGATACAATCGCTGAGAGAAGGGGCCAATTTGCAGTCAACTGCTTTAAATATGTCTTTACTGTTGGCATGAAAGCAATTAAAATGCTTTTAAGGGGTTCAGAAATATTAAAAGTTGTAAAAATCCAGTCCACAACATCAGAGAACTTGATAAGTCCAGCACCTAGTTGGTTCTCTGATAGATTTTCAGGGACGTTTGGGGATTTTGTTGTCCCGGGAAGTGGTGGGAATTCCATCTCGGAACTGAGTTTTCCGAGACCAGGAGCCTTTTGCTTCGGTGGTTTGTCCCGATTCCCGTTAGCTGTAACTTTTCGAAGCCCTTCGGAAGACACCTTCGAACCCTTACTAGGTAGCTTATGAGAGGATTTATTCATTCTTTTCCTACAGCTATGAGGGACCGCCGATGATGGATCTTCCAAAGGGTCGTCAGAATCGCTCTCGTCAGTTGACAAGCAAGCATATGGGTTCGTTGTCAGTTTAGGAGGGGTGGCACTCTTAAGCATCTCGGCAAAGGAACGCTTGGAGTGTTCCTTCAGGGAACGCTTCATCCGATCTCCTCGCAGCTTATACGCAGGACATGCCATTAGGTCATGCGGACCCTCCTTGCAGTAGAGACACTTTTCAGCATCCTTACCGCAAGAGCCATCCGCATGAGCCTCCCCACAGTTAGCACACCGGGGCTTATTGCAGCAATGAGAAGCTGTATGCCCCAATTGTTTGCAATTGGTACAATTCATTACTCGAGGTACAAAAAGACGAACTGGCAGACGAACCCGGTCCAAGAGGATGTAGTTGGGCAAAGCAGAGCCGGCGAAGGTCACACGATAAGAGTCAGATTGGGGATAAGACTTTGTTCCATCCCCGGCGATCGATACTGAATGCAATCGCTTGCAGTCCAGTATCTTGACGTTCTTAAGTGAGGGGTCTTTAAAACAACCCGCCCCGTACTTAAGAACGTCCTCGCAAGTCAAACTCGAATCGGTGACCACACCGTCGATTTCTACTTCGCGAGCTGGCACGTAGACGCGGTACTCCCGCGTAAAATGATCATTTTGAACGAGCTCATTAGCCTGCTTTGAGCTGGTGTGCAGAACCCTGAGCTTATCTGGGCGTATTTTATCAATACTTTTTACAGTATTGTATCGCGAGGACAGATCCCGCGATATTTTCAAAACATTAAATTTTTTTTCTTTAGCCTTGGTCCGGAAATAAACCGAGTAAGGCCCGGCCGAGAGTGCAAGCCCATCGGGATAACTCTTTATGCGAGACTTATTGCTGCCAACAGAAGTCTCCATTTGATCATCGAGAACGGAGGGGTTGGGATTCAATTTTGACATGTCGCGGAGCTACCTCCGCGCAGAAATAAATGATTCGGGGGGGTAATGAACGGTCGAATGAAGAAGAAAAAAAATATACAAAATAATAGTACTTAACTTTTAATCCAACGGGGGCCACCAAGGCCAAGCCCTCGTCGATCGGCGTATCGCCGCTTCGAGGGTGTGCAAAAAACCTCCGAGAGGAAAAAGCACACTCACTTATAATCCGCACAGTATAATCACAATGGCCACTGAAATCTGGCCTTGATCGATCAAACAATCACCGGCTAACGGTACTGTTTCGATCGTCCGCTCACAACAATGCACTGCTTCAGTGTATAATGTACAAAAAACCTCTCACAGAAAAAAGCACTATTGTCTATTACACAATAGCGATATAATCTAGTTTTGATCGTCCGGTCACGTTATCACACACGGCACTGGTTTTTTTCGCAGTAAACACAAAGCACGTCCGTTCGCTCGGAAGGTTGAAACGGCAATGATTTGTTGTAGTTGAGCGGCCTTTAGAAAAGCAATGTTGTTTGTTTGTTATTACATTTTTAAGTTGATGAAAAAGTTTTTCGTTTACAATTTTTTCAAATAATTTTGGAATGCATGAGATAATGGCTATTCCACGGTAGTTCCGAATGTTAGATTTTGCACCAGATTTAAATATTGGTACAAGATGCTTTAGGAAAAGTACATTTATTAAGTGTAGTGGAAATGTAAGTTCTTCAGCAAGATTTTTTAAAAATATTGGTGGTATACTGTCAGATCCAGGCCCTTTTGAGGCGTCTAAGTTTTTCTGTGCTGTCGAAATGTCATGTTCTGATAGATAGGTTACAGAGATGGAGTTGGAAAATTCAGGTATGAAAGAGTATTCACGGTCACGGTCAGTTTCTGAATAAGACGTATATACTTCTTGAAAAAATTCGCAAATTGATTGCAGATTTCTGTACTATTTTTCCCTACATGTTCGTCGAGGTGCATTTGATTGTTGTTGTTGTTGTTGTTGTTGTTGTTGTTGTTGTTGTTGTTGTTGTTGTTGTTGTTGTTGTTGTTGTTGTTGTTGTTGTTGTTGTTGTTGTTGTTGTTGTTGTTGTTGTTGTTGTTGTTGTTGTTGTTGTTGTTGTTGTTGTTGTTGTTGTTGTTGTTGTTGTTGTTGTTGTTGTTGTTGTTGTTGTTGTTGTTGTTGTTGTTGTTGTTGTTGTTGTTGTTGTTGTTGTTGTTGTTGTTGTTGTTGTTGTTGTTGTTGTTGTTGTTGTTGTTGTTGTTGTTGTTGTTGTTGTTGTTGTTGTTGTTGTTGTTGTTGTTGTTGTTGTTGTTGTTGTTGTTGTTGTTGTTGTTGTTGTTGTTGTTGTTGTTGTTGTTGTTGTTGTTGTTGTTGTTGTTGTTGTTGTTGTTGTTGTTGTTGTTGTTGTTGTTGTTGTTGTTGTTGTTGTTGTTGTTGTTGTTGTTGTTGTTGTTGTTGTTGTTGTTGTTGTTGTTGTTGTTGTTGTTGTTGTTGTTGTTGTTGTTGTTGTTGTTGTTGTTGTTGTTGTTGTTGTTGTTGTTGTTGTTGTTGTTGTTGTTGTTGTTGTTGTTGTTGTTGTTGTTGTTGTTGTTGTTGTTGTTGTTGTTGTTGTTGTTGTTGTTGTTGTTGTTGTTGTTGTTGTTGTTGTTGTTGTTGTTGTTGTTGTTGTTGTTGTTGTTGTTGTTGTTGTTGTTGTTGTTGTTGTTGTTGTTGTTGTTGTTGTTGTTGTTGTTGTTGTTGTTGTTGTTGTTGTTGTTGTTGTTGTTGTTGTTGTTGTTGTTGTTGTTGTTGTTGTTGTTGTTGTTGTTGTTGTTGTTGTTGTTGTTGTTGTTGTTGTTGTTGTTGTTGTTGTTGTTGTTGTTGTTGTTGTTGTTGTTGTTGTTGTTGTTGTTGTTGTTGTTGTTGTTGTTGTTGTTGTTGTTGTTGTTGTTGTTGTTGTTGTTGTTGTTGTTGTTGTTGTTGTTGTTGTTGTTGTTGTTGTTGTTGTTGTTGTTGTTGTTGTTGTTGTTGTTGTTGTTGTTGTTGTTGTTGTTGTTGTTGTTGTTGTTGTTGTTGTTGTTGTTGTTGTTGTTGTTGTTGTTGTTGTTGTTGTTGTTGTTGTTGTTGTTGTTGTTGTTGTTGTTGTTGTTGTTGTTGTTGTTGTTGTTGTTGTTGTTGTTGTTGTTGTTGTTGTTGTTGTTGTTGTTGTTGTTGTTGTTGTTGTTGTTGTTGTTGTTGTTGTTGTTGTTGTTGTTGTTGTTGTTGTTGTTGTTGTTGTTGTTGTTGTTGTTGTTGTTGTTGTTGTTGTTGTTGTTGTTGTTGTTGTTGTTGTTGTTGTTGTTGTTGTTGTTGTTGTTGTTGTTGTTGTTGTTGTTGTTGTTGTTGTTGTTGTTGTTGTTGTTGTTGTTGTTGTTGTTGTTGTTGTTGTTGTTGTTGTTGTTGTTGTTGTTGTTGTTGTTGTTGTTGTTGTTGTTGTTGTTGTTGTTTGTTGTTTCCGCTTCCGATGTTTCCGTCTTAGGTTTGCTTTTTCTGCTTGTTTTTCTTGCAGCCGTCGAATGCGCTGTTTCTTGTCATACTCACTCCAGTCTCGTTTCCAGATTTGTTTACTTAAAATGAAGCGCCAGCCACTGTCACATGCTTGAATTGCCTCCTCTGTTTCTAAAGTTGTGCTGTCGAGTTAAGAAGTACAGTCCAATAGTTCTTCTTGTAGGCTTGGATGGGCGAATTTCTTTTCTGGCCTTGGATTAGAGAATTCTGACGATAAAAATTTGACTTCGTCCATAATTTGGTAGACGATTTTGTTCGTGTCTATGTTGCTATTACTAGCGTCAGCATCGATTCTTGTTTCGAATTCGTCAAATTTGTGAAGAAGTACTGCGGTGCATTTTTAGATTGCCGACTGCGCATTATTTGCCAGTGTATTATTTGATTTACTCAAATCTTCAGCAAGAGATTCGGGCATACTTATAGTTTCTGATAGCTTAGAAAATTTCAATGATTTTTTTTCGGTTGCAGTATTAATATGGTTTCTTTTGATCAGTTCCGTTTGAATATCGGTCAATAATGACTCGATATGATTAAATGATTCATTCGATATGGCCGTGGTTTTCAGGTACTGAATATTGGAGTCTGACTGCACCTTAATACTGTCCGTTAATTTTTTCTGCTGGCGTATGAGTTCCTTCAAATTGAATTGTTCGTAATAGTCCTCCTGACATTCGATGCATAAAGGAAGCATGAATGTACGCAGCAGTTCTTCATTATTTCGCTGAACGCCAATACAGGCGGAGTGAAATTTCCTTCCACAGGTTCCACTGCAATTCCAAAGAGAACGATTATCGTTCAGTGCACAATTGACGACACCGCATTTTGCCATACTGCACTACGCGATACGATAAAAAAATATACACGCGACAAGGTTGTCGGAAGAAAATAAAAATATATGTGCAATTAAGCACTACGCGACGCGGGTCAAGAAATGTAAAAGTAAATAATAAATAATTTGCTCGCGCGGGTTTGTGGCACAATGCCCAAAAAGCACCCGTTCACTCGGGCGGTTGAAATGACAATCAGGCTAGCAAGAACAATGACATCAGGCTAGCAAGCACAATACACCTTTGCGATATGATGTTGGTTGATACAAGGATGAAAACTGAATGAATCAAGCAATCAAAACGTGGTAGTTCATACGCGAAAGACCAGGAGTGGATACTGCAAAAATAAGCATTTTTCGCAAATCGGCTATACTATTCGTAAGGAGCGTACATTGTATGAAGATCACAACGCCCACGAAGCTTGGGCGAGCCATAAACGACCGACTTGAAACTGTAATTTAAGAATCTTCCTGGAAAACATATCAGACAAACTCGACGATGGTTTTGCGGACATATAAACTAAAACAATCTACAGCGGGCAATTGGAACGTTGTCTCGGAAGGCAGGAAAAACGACAGAATAGATAGAATATAGAATAGAGAATAGCATCTATAGAATAGGTAAGCGAACAAACCACGCGCCGAGCAAATTGGGTCAAGGGCAGCGGTGCGGGCCAACACGAATTGTAATATAACACAGTGTACAATCACATAACACATGGATCAACAAGTCCCGAGACTAAAGCAGAGATGGCGCTCGTAGTAAACCAGTAACCACGTCTTTCTAGAGAACTAACCTTTGCTTGAATCGGGTCAAAATTTTAAGTCGATCCGATCAGAAACAGCTGAGTTATCGAGGTTGGAGTAAAGTCGTTTTGTAGTTCGTTAAAAAAATGAAAAAAAAACGAGTTTCGTGTTTTGATAAAACATTGTTTTTTTTAATGGGTAGAAAACACCGTGCAAGCGAAACAATGGATTGAAAAATCTTATCCGGACTCTTGTCCATCAAAAGCAACGATTTGTCGGTGGTTCCCCGAGTTTACACGTGGTTGTACCGACACAAATGACGCGGAACGCTCGGGTAGACCTGTGGAAGCCGTTACACCGGAAAATGTGAGTGAAGTGACAAAAATTATAATGAAAGATCGTAAAGTGAAGCTCCGTGAGATTGCTGAGATGACACAGATATTATACGGAAGTGTATTTACTATCCTTCATGAAAAATTGAGCATGAAAAAGGTTTTTTCCAAGTGGGTGCCGCGATTGCTTTCGATGGAACAAAAACAGCAACGGCTCGATGATTCAGAAATTGAACGAATTGGAGTTTGATGTGCTTTCTAGCAATGATATCAAATTTGATCTGCTTAAATTTTGAAAACATAAAAATAAAGAAAGCGATTTTGATGGAACTTTTGTAATAATAAACAGTAGATCATCATACAAAGAACTAGCCGCATGCTCTGAGGTTCATCGCAAAAAATTTGATAAAATTTTCACCCTATACGCACCAGAAAAAGACAGAATGTGGGTGCCGAAACTTTATTGAAAGAGTTCCACGATGCTCCTCTAGGTGGACATGTTGGAAGTAAACGAATGGCAGAGCGTATGAGTAAACTATTCCAATGGACTAATATGTTTCTTGTCATACTCACTCCAGTCTCGTTTCCAGATTTGTTTACTTCCAATGAAGCGCCAGCCACTGTCACATGCTTGAATTGCCTCCTCTGTTCCTAAAGTTGTGCTGTCGAGTTAAGAAGTACAGTCCAATAGTTCTTCTTGTAGGCTTGGATGGGCGAATTTCTTTTCTGGCCTTGGATTAGAGAATTCTGACGATAAAAATTTGACTTCGTCCATAATTTGGTAGACGATTTTGTTCGTGTCTATGTTGATATTACTAGCGTCAGCATCGATTCTTGTTTCGAATTCGTCAAATTTGTGAAGAAGTACTGCGGTGCATTTTTAGATTGCCGACTGCGCATTAATTGCCAGTGTATTATTTGATTTACTCAAATCTTCAGCAAGAGATTCGGGCATACTTATAGTTTCTGATAGCTTAGAAAATTTCAATGATTTTTGTCCGTTAATTTTTTCTGCTGGCGTATGAGTTCCTTCAAATTGAATTGTTCGTAATAGTCCTCCTGACATTCGATGCATAAAGGAAGCATGAATGTACGCAGCAGTTCTTCATTATTTCGCTGAACGCCAGGCGGAGTGAAATTTCCTTCCGCAGGCTCCACTGCAATTCCAAAGAGAACGATTATCGTTCAGTGCACAATTGACGACACCGCATTTTGCCATACTGCACTACGCGATACGATAAAAAAATATACATGCGACAAGGTTGTCGGAAGAAAATAAAAATATATGT
Source organism: Malaya genurostris (assembly GCF_030247185.1). Taxonomy (NCBI): domain Eukaryota; kingdom Metazoa; phylum Arthropoda; class Insecta; order Diptera; family Culicidae; genus Malaya; species Malaya genurostris. Next base: position 138,975,306 of record NC_080572.1, on the reverse strand, counting down.
GCAATTAAGCACTACGCGACGCGGGTCAAGAAATGTAAAAGTAAATAATAAATAATTTGCTCGCGCGGGTTTGTGGCACAATGCCCAAAAAGCACCCGTTCACTCGGGCGGTTGAAATGACAATCAGGCTAGCAAGAACAATGACATCAGGCTAGCAAGCACAATACACCTTTGCGATATGATGTTGGTTGATACAAGGATGAAAACTGAATGAATCAAGCAATCAAAACGTGGTAGTTCATACGCGAAAGACCAGGAGTGGATACTGCAAAAATAAGCATTTTTCGCAAATCGGCTGTACTATTCGTAAGGAGCGTACATTGTATGAAGATCACAACGCCCACGAAGCTTGGGCGAGCCATAAACGACCGACTTGAAACTGTAATTTAAGAATCTTCCTGGAAAACATATCAGACAAACTCGACGATGGTTTTGCGGACATATAAACTAAAACAATCTACAGCGGGCAATTGGAACGTTGTCTCGGAAGGCAGGAAAAACGACAGAATAGATAGAATATAGAATAGAGAATAGCATCTATAGAATAGGTAAGCGAACAAACCACGCGCCGAGCAAATTGGGTCAAGGGCAGCGGTGCGGGCCAACACGAATTGTAATATAACACAGTGTACAATCACATAACACATGGATCAACAAGTCCCGAGACTAAAGCGGAGATGGCGCTCGTAGTAAACCAGTAACCACGTCTTTCAAGAGTACTAACCTTTGCTTGAATCGGGTCAAAATTTTAAGTCGATCCGATCAGAAACAGCTGAGTTATCGAGGTTGGAGTAAAGTCGTTTTGTAGTTCGTTTAAAAAATGAAAAAAAAAACGAGTTTCGTGTTTTGATAAAACATTGTTTTTTTTAATGGGTAGAAAACACCGTGCAAGCGAAACAATGGATTGAAAAATCTTATCCGGACTCTTGTCCATCAAAAGCAACGATTTGTCGGTGGTTCCCCGAGTTTACACGTGGTTGTACCGACACAAATGACGCGGAACGCTCGGGTAGACCTGTGGAAGCCGTTACACCGGAAAATGTGAGTGAAGTGACAAAAATTATAATGAAAGATCGTAAAGTGAAGCTCCGTGAGATTGCTGAGATGACACAGATATTATACGGAAGTGTATTTACTATCCTTCATGAAAAATTGAGCATGAAAAAGGTTTTTTCCAAGTGGGTGCCGCGATTGCTTTCGATGGAACAAAAACAGCAACGGCTCGATGATTCAGAAATTGAACGAATTGGAGTTTGATCTGCTTTCCCACCCCCCATACTCGCCAGATTCAGCCCTCAGTGACTACTGGCTCTCTGCTGATCTTAAAAAAATGCTCCTGGGAAAAAGATTTGGCTCAAATGAGGAGGTCATCGCTGAAACTGAAGCTTATTTTGAAGCGAAAGATATTTTTTTTATAAATTGGTATTGAAAAATTGGAAAAACGTTGGAACCATTGTATCATCCTAAAAGGATAGTTGTTGGATAGGATGTTGATGAATAAAAAAAAATTTGCAAAAACAAATGTTGTTTCCATTGTTAGTCTCGGGACTTATTGATCCATGTGTCACACGGTAGCAGCACTATACGCCTTGGACAGCATAAATGAAAAAAAAATAAATAAAAGTGAGAAAATTTACACAGCGGAATCCCAAATAAAAATTCGAATGCTTTATGATTATAATTTGTAGGAATTTGTAATTGATTTTTAATCACCAGTTCTTAGTTCACATGAAGGAATTTTTTTTGCCGACAAATATGATGTTCTTTGCGTAGCCGCTATTGACGTCAAATAAACTTAGAAAAATCAAAAACGAGGAATATGATGGGCTTCCATGATGCATTCCCAGAATGTATGCACAAGATTTATACAAAAAAATTACAATGAGTCACAACTATGCACTTAACCATAGTTAACTCAGTTTCAAATCATCACATATGATACATACTTTTTACCGCGCCTAACACACGAACCATACGAGCATTGAACCTACGATAACATTATTTTTCTCCATTCGCGAACATAACTAAATAAAGCTGTAATTTATAATCTAATAGTGCTGTAACATTTGGACTACTGACAATGGCTCTAGGATATTCCATATCGGAAACCGAACAAAAACAAAATGACGAGGCACAATTACCACCTAATAGCGCGCTACCGAAACTTGTATTAGAGGAACTGGACGACGCAAAGATTACCATGGGAAAATTCAATATTAGGGTGAGTCTAGACTTAAAGCAAATTGATACAGAAAGATACAGTATAGGGAATCTACTCGAAGAATACACGAATGTATGCGAAACATTAAAAAAAAACACTGAACGAAAGCGCATGTGAAGCTTTAAAGAAAATTTTAGGTGTAGAAAACGACAAACTACAAAAAAGGGTCTTTTAATAAGCACGTTATATTCTCTGAGGAAGCTACGAAGCATATGGAGTGCAATAGGGCTCATGGACTCAGCTGACAGGTCGAGACTCGACATAGACATGGATAAACTATGAGGTAACGAGGAAAGGCTAAAAGGAACCGTCTACGAACAGACTGGAAGTATCAGTACAATATACGACCTGGTAAACAGGTCACTAATCAATATAGATTAAAAACCTGTTTTAATCCACCTAGTGGTGTAATGATGCCTTTCTCATGTACATATAATATTGTGGTATTCTATTCAAATTTTCTCTTCGATTTTTTAAAGAAACTAAGTGATTGTTTATGCATAACATACAGAATAAAACAGTGCTTTGATTGCGTAAGCCATCCTTAAGAGAACGAAATGGGTTCACTATTATATGCACTTCCGGCTCCGGAACCCGAGAACCGGTATAATCGAAGTCGGTTCGTTCGGCCACCAACTAACATGGCACACAAACTCTTCTAGCACGCACCCTATAATTCCGGAACCGGAAGTCGGATCCGGATGAAATTCAGGAATTCCGTATGGGACTGGAAGACCTCTCATTTGAATCTAAGTTTGTGGAAATCGGTCAAACCATCGCTGAGAAAAGTGAGTGAGATCCATTTTGGTATATATGACCACTATTTCCGGTACTTCCGGAACAGGATACCGGGAACCAGGATAGCCGGAATCGGTTTGCTTAGTTGCCTACTGATAATGACTATCGATTTGTGTAGTTTTGAGACCAATTTAGAAAAAATTTAGTTTCGCCGGTTTAAGTGACGGTGTACAATATTGAAAACACTTTACCCTATAATTCCGGAACCGGAAGTCGGATCCGGATGAAATTCAGGAATTTCGTATTAGACCGAAAGACCTTTCATTTGGATCTAAGTTTGTGGAAATCGGTCAAACCATCGCTGAGTAAAGTGAGTGAGATCCATTTTGGTATATATGACCACTATTTCCAGTACTTCCGGAACCGAATACCGGGAACCAGGATAGCCGGAATCGGTTTGTTTAGTTGCCAACTGATAATGACTATCGATTTGTGTAGTTTTGAGACCAGTTTAGAAAGTTTTTTACGTTTTTTTGTTTCGCCGGTTTAAGTGACGGTGTACAATATTGAAAACACTTTACCCTATAATTTCGGAACCGGAAGTCGAATCCGGATGAAATTCAGGAATTTCGTATGGGACCGGAAGACCTTTCATTTGAATCTAAGTTTGTGGAAATCGGTCAAACCATCGCTGAGAAAAGTGAGTGAAATCCATTCTGGTATATATGATCACTATTTCCGGTACTACCGGAACAGGATACCGGGAACCAGGATAGCCGGAATCGGTTTGTTTAGTTGCCAACTGATAATGACTATCGATTTGTGTAGTTTTGGGACCAGTTTAGAAAGATTTTACGTATTTTGTTTCGCCGGTTTAAGTGACGGTGTACAATATTGAAAACACTTTACCCTATAATTCCGGAACCGGAAGTCGGATCCGGATGAATATCAGGAATTTCGTATGAGACCGGAAGACCTTTCATTTGAATCTAAGTTTGTGGAAATCGGTCAAACCATCGCTGAGAAAAGTGAGTGAGATCCATTCTGGTATATATGACCACTATTTCCGGTACTTCCGGAACCGAATACCGGGAACCAGGATAGCCGGAATCGGTTTGTTTTGTTGGCTACTGATAATTACTATCGATTTGTGTAGTTTTGAGACCAGTTTAGAAATTTTTTAACGTTTTTTGTTTCGCCGGTTTAAGTGACGGTGTACAATATTGAAAACACTTTACCCTATAATTCCGGAACCGGAAGTCGGATCCGGATGAAATTCAGGAATTTCGTATGGGACCGGAAGACCTTTCATTTGAATCTAAGTTTGTGGAAATCGGTCAAACCATCGCTGAGAAAAGTGAGTGAGATCCATTCTGGTGTATATGACCACTATTTCCGGTACTTCCGGAACCGAATACCGGGAACCAGGATAGCCGGAATTGGTTTGTTTAGTTGCCTACTGATAATTACTATCGATTTGTGTAGTTTTGAGAACAGTTTAGAAATTTTTTAAAGTTTTTTGTTTCGCCGGTTTAAGTGACGGTGTACAATATTGAAAACACTTTACCCTATAATTCCGGAACCGGAAGTCGGATCCGGATGAAATTCAGGAATTTCGTATGGGACCGGAAGACCTATCATTTGAATACCGGGAACCAGGATAGCCGGAATCGGTTTGTTTAGTTGCCAACTGATAATGACTATCGATTTGTGTAGTTTTGAGACCAGTTTAGAAAGTTTTTTACGTTTTTTGTTTCGCCGGTTTAAGTGACGGTGTACAATATTGAAAACACTTTACCCTATAATTCCGGAACCGGAAGTCGGATCCGGATGAAATTCAGGAATTTCGTATGGGACCGGAAGACCTATCATTTGAATCTAAGTTTGTGAAAATCGGTCGAACCATCGCTGAGTAAAGTGAGTGAGATCCATTTTGGTATATATGACCACTATTTCCAGTACTTCCGGAATCGAATACCGGGAACCAGGATAGCCGGAATCGGTTTGTTTAATTGCCAACTGATAATGACTCTCGATTTGTGTAGTTTTGAGACCAGTTTAGAAATTTTTTAACGTTTTTTGTTTCGCCGGTTTAAGTGACGGTGTACAATATTGAAAACACTTTACCCTATAATTCCGGAATCGGAAGTCGAACCCGGATGAAATTCAGGAATTTCGTATGGGACCGGAAGACCTTTCATTTGAATCTCAGTTTGTGGAAATCGGTCAAACCATCGCTGAGAAAAGTGAGTGAGATCCATTCTGGTATATATGACCAGTCACGTACCCAGAGGGGGGCCCGAGGGGCCCTGGCCCCTCCCGAAATCGAAAACTTATGTATACATATTTAGAAGGTCTCAGACATGTGTTACATAAATAACAAGACAGTAAACGTAAAGAAATGTAACAGTTCCAGTGGAAAAGTTTAAAGTGTATGTTAAAAACACCCATAAAAGGTACAGCAAGAATTAGGTACATAATAAATCTTCAGTAAGATTATTTTTTTATCTTTGGGCCCCTCCCGAAACGAAATCCTGGGTACGGGCCTGAGTACCATTCGCTCTTTTTTTCATAAGTATTACTTGGGAAGGGGCAAAACCAAGCAATTCTTTTAGTTCATTTTGTCGTGAATACGACTTACTTTACTATGGGGTGCCTTTTCAAAATTAGCCTTATGGAAGAATGGGCAGAACTTAATCGTGAATATCTCGACTTGTATTAAAGGCAGCAACATAATTCTTTCACCATTACATCAAAAATATGATCAGGAATTTAGGATAATATTTTGAACAGTGTGAGATAACCACAAACAACTCAAAAATTAAGTTTTCTCAAACTTTGAAAACAACGCGGAAAACTCTTTAGTTTTGCTTGGCTTTTTCGCGCAAGGACGACGATTTTGAGGTAGTCAGGCACATATCTTCAACTGACTGCGTATAAAAGGGGAACCGTGGTCGAAATTCGATCATTTCTTCTTGTGCGTTGGATGCAAGCAGACGTCGTGGGACCAGCAGCTTCGGAAAGTGCACCTTCTGCGTGGTTAAAAACCTCAAACGCTCAGGTCGCACCTCTCATTTAGACTTCAGTCGTCAGGTGGAGCAGTCGGCAATCAAAGCAGATCTTTTGCGTGGTATAAAGCCTCAAACGCTTAGGTCATGCTTTCATTTGGACTTCAATCGTCGGGAGCAGCGGTCGTCAATAATGAGAGCAGACCTTTTGCGTGGTGCCAAACCTCAAACGCTTAGGTCGTGCTCTCATTTGGACTTCAATCGGCAGGTGGAGCAGTCGTCGATGAAAGCAGACCTTTTGCGTGGTGCCAAACCTCAAACGCTCAGGTCGTGCTCTCATTTGGACTTCAATCGGCAGGTGGAGCAGTCGTCGATGAAAGCAGACCTTTTGCGTGGTGCCAAACCTCAAACGCTTAGGTCGTGCTCTCATTTGGACTTCAATCGGCAGGTGGAGCAGTCGTCGATGAAAGCAGACCTTTTGCGTGGTGCCAAACCTCAAACGCTTAGGTCGTGCTCTCATTTGGACTTCAATCGGCAGGTGGAGCAGTCGTCGATGAAAGCAGACCTTTTGCGTGGTGCCAAACCTCAAACGCTTAGGTCGTGCTCTCATTTGGACTTCAATCGTCAGGTGGAGCAGTCGTCGATGAAAGCAAACCTTTTGCGTGGTGCCAAACCTCAAACGCTCAGGTCGTACTCTCATTTGGACTTCAATCGGCAGGTGGAGCAGTCGTCGATGAAAGCAGACCTTTTGCGTGGTGCCAAACCTCAAACGCTTAGGTCGTGCTCTCATTTGGACTTCAATCGGCAGGTGGAGCAGTCGTCGATGAAAGCAGACCTTTTGCGTGGTGCCAAACCTCAAACGCTCAGGTCGTGCTCTCATTTGGACTTCAATCGGCAGGTGGAGCAGTCGTCGATGAAAGCAGACCTTTTGCGTGGTGCCAAACCTCAAACGCTTAGGTCGTGCTTTCATTTGGACTTCAATCGGCAGGTGGAGCAGTCGTCGATGAAAGCAGACCTTTTGCGTGGTGCCAAACCTCAAACGCTTAGGTCGTGCTCTCATTTGGACTTTAATCGGCAGGTGGAGCAGTCGTCGATGAAAGCAGACCTTTTGCGTGGTGCCAAACCTCAAACGCTCAGGTCGTGCTCTCATTTGGACTTCAATCGGCAGGTGGAGCAGTCGTCAATGAAAGCAGACCTTATGCGTGATTAAAAACCTCAAACGCTCAGATCTTAGTTCTCATTTGCTTCCGGTCGTCAAGGCGAGAAGACGCATTAAACCAGTTTCGCATCATTTGGCACTGCGAGCGTATGTGTCGGTTTGTTCGCAAAGCTAGTTTCAATTCAAGCAAGAACGATTGCATCAGCTGCTGGTCGTTTGCATTGGAGAGAAAGAAAACAAGAAACGAAAAGTGGACAACATTATATAAAATCAGCCGTTCTAATGGCTCTAAATGTTATCTAAAGAGCTATTAAGATTACTTCTTTGAAATTCGAAGTTAGAAATCATCAGTTTAGTAAAAACCCAAAATAATTTGATTCGGTACGTGCACTTTTCGCTGTGCGAAAATCGTTCGAGATAAATGTTCCGAACTGTGGTAAATATCGTAGAGAACTCCACAATTTGGTCCTTCTAAAAGTCAGAAATGAATTCTGTACAGCATCTTGATAGTTTCGTTCAATGAAATATGCAAATCCGAAATGAGATAATCTAGAGTGACTATAATCAGAGTGGCGACAGCTGTTCGTTTGGAATGACAGCTCCCAGTTCCAAACGAGCAAACGACCTGTCAATTCAATGTAAAGCTAATGGAATGTTTTGAACTGTTGCCAAAATTACGGATGAGATAGCGTCACTCTGGTTATAGGCACTCTAAGATAATCGACGTCAAAACTCGTTGAAAATTTTAGTAGTGAAAAGGGGAAAAGTTTCGCAATTTACACAATCCATCAACTATCAATTCGAATTCGAAAGTGTAAAAAAATCGTGTCAGTTTTATTCGTATTCACGGCATCCAGTTATGTCTCTGACATTACACACCCGTACTTTTTAATTTCATCAGTACTTTGATCATTTGATAAGCCTTTCAAGACAGTCTTGAAAGGTCTATCTGATTTTATATCATATGAATAAAATTTATCAAGTTTCTCGGACAAATAACGGATAAGCCGTTCGTAAGCTTCCAATCTATCAACCAAAACTCGACATTCTCCTCTTCGTCCGACTTGAAATGATACTTTTACTTCCGCGAGAAAAGTAGTAGCTCAGTACGGAATGCTTTGAAGTCGGATATCGTCAACGTCACTGGAGGCGTAGGTTGTTGTTTCTTCCCAGAACGGCAAGCGTCTATTTTGAGAATTTTCTTCTTTGTCGCTACAATTAGATTCAGCAAGAATATTGTATATATTGTTGGACGGCATAGGATCAACGGAAGGGAAGTCTGTCCGTTGTCTTTTATTTTTACATTCAGATTCTATAAGATCGTCATTGTTGTAAGAATAAAGAGATGGCTTTTTGGTCAATTGGTCAAGAACAAAACAACTACAATAATCTTAAAACGGCTAACTACATACTAAATAAATAACATAAAAACTAAATATTGTAAAACATTGTCAAAACATAATGGCACATCGTGTAATTTTACTAGCAAAGGGACTAGATGTTTCACCAAACTCGAACTGACCTTCGACTGCAGTGAACGTTCGAATACAAGCGGATATCGGTTCATTATATCCGAAAAGAGTCCTGTGGAATCTGTGCTGAAGCAGAGTTGCATTTCGCAGTGTTCTACTCGGTGTCCGAAAATTCATTTCACAACGTAACTCAGGTGCATCAATCTCTCCGTTAATCAATTTTGCGACGAACAATGCTTGCTGAATTTTTCGGCGACGTTGCAAAGTATCGATACCAATTAGTTTACATCTATCAGGATAGGGTGGCAGATTTGCTAGATCTCGCCACGGCAGGTGTCGCAGTGCCAAACGAACGAAGCATTTTTGAACACGTTCAATTCGCGTGCACCACGAAATTTGATGATGAAACCAAACAACTGACGCGGTCTCAAGGATTGGCCGAACCAGTGAACAGTACAAAGCCTTCAAACAATGTAGATCTGTGAATTCCCTAGCGATTTTAGAAATGAATCCCAATTGACGTAACGATTTCGTGATTATTAATGATCGATGTGAATCGAATGTCAATTTTTCATCCATTTGTATTCCCGAATCATTCACCAGGTTCACTCTAGTCAGGACTGAACCACCAATACAGTAGTCGAATTTAACAGGATGCATATTACGATGAAACGTCATCACCTGACACTTTGAAGTGTTGATAAAAAGTTTATTCACGCAGCACCAATTGACGAGTTGTAGTTGTAGTTGATGCTGTAGTCGCCGACAATCCTCCACAGTTCTAACTACGACATACAATTTTAAGTCGTCTGCATATATCAGTTTGAAACCATCTCTCAGAGCCAATGAAACATCATTGAAGAACAGTGTGAATAGCAATGGTCCCAAATTACTGCCTTGTGGAACTCCAGAACTATTCGAAAATTGCGATGACGTACAATTATCCAATTTTACTCGTAAAATCCTACCAGATAGATACGAGTTTAATCACGACACAAGCTGAGCAGAAAACCCGAGATGAGACAATTTGCACAACAGTATTTTATGGTCAATTTTGTCAAAAGCAGCTTTTGGATCCGTATAGATAACATCCATCTGTGCCTTAGTCTCCAAAAACGTAAAAAACTCACGATGTTCCAAAATACATACAAAATCATCAGTTAGATGTTTAATGATCTGTGGGCTCCTCCCGAAACAAAATCCTGGGCACGGGCTTCGCTAAATGTGATATGAAAACTACACTACATATTATCTAGTTTGTTGTTTACTGTCCCGAAATTACAAAGCGATTTAAGATTTCGGAACGTCATTTAATATGCAGATGCAAAAAAATACAAAACGTTTTCTTAAATTTGGATCCAAACTGTTTCAGTTCATTGGTTATGCTAGTTGATGCTTAAATAGACTTTTCTGTTTTCATTCAATACTTAATGAAATGTATTTTGAGGTGTATGAAAGTTATGTTAATAAGAATGTGAATACTATGAGAAAAACATTATTACACCACTAGATTTATTCTCTTCCTCCGAATATTTCTTATTCTAGATATTTGTAGATATTTATATTGTAGATGATTTTTTGTATTGCATCTTCAGGTGACATGAATCAGTCGAAGTTGTATTATGAACAATCATAATTACGAGCAGGCCTTGCCCGGCAGTGCCGGGGCAAGAGCTACTTGCCGGACTGCCGGGCCTAGCAAATTAGTTTGACAAGTGACAATCCAAATAATATCATGTAATTCAAGCACGAATTTCCGTGCATTCAAACGTATCTAATCGCCAACAGTTTCATTGATGTTCAGTTTCAGTTTTCCTCAACTCATCCAACAATCGTCTTCACTCACATGTAAATAATTTTTTGCTTGTCGGGCGATAGAAGTTAGTATGGTGGTAACCCTAGTCAACATAGTGAGTTATTAATATCAACACGAGATAGTTTAATTTTTGTCTACTAATGGAATTGCACCTATATATAGATTTTGTGTAGGAACTTTCGATCGTGAATTTCGTGTTTAGTCCTGTTGAATAATATTGCATAGATGAGTTGATTCCGCGCATGTATCACATTGCACAAGCCACGTGGTAGTATACGTTTGTTTACATCTCGTATACTGTACCGGCGCATGTACACATTTAAACAGTAAGAATGGCTTTGTGTTTCCATCTTCGATGCGCTGCTTGTGATTTTTCATATAAATGTATTTCTCAGCAGTAAATGCTTGTGTTATTGATTTTTCTTTACATCTAATGCTTTGCAAGTAAACAGCATATCGTCCCTCAATACCATTTGCTTGTTTCATGATATTTTGAATTTTGTTCGAAGCGGAAAAATCTCATAGATCAAAATTCAGCACAATAAATTTTATCAATACAATTAACAAACTAATACAATTAACAAAGGAAGGATAATTTTTGGCGTGTTATGGTAAGTGAATAGCTGCATATAAAACGAATTGTTCCATAATTAAATTTTTAGTGACCCTCAATGAAACCGGACGACTGATCACAATAAAACGAAGAACAAATGACGGGAAGCTTTAGAGTACAGCTAGTCAATATGGGCACCAGAGGAGCGGCATGTATATTATTTGTCTAATTTTCAAACATCTATTTACTACAGTAGCTTTACGCATTCTAGTTCAAGCGAAATTGCGTTGCTTGCACGAATACCACGTTCGTCTTCTCAGCAATCAAATTCCTGTACCATTAGGATCCGATATAGGAAATACAATAAAATATTTCTCGCAAACATTGCTCAGTAAGTATTCCTTTGTTTTCGTGTAATAGTTGTTTTGTAACCTTTATGTTTATTCGTGCTTATTATTTTAAGTCATCCAAAATATTCTGCGGTAATTGTTACATAATAGCATATTTATTTATTTTTTCATTAAACAAATGTAGACTACAGACAAAAAAGGTTTCTTATATACAATTAATTATTTCTACAATTTGGTTTCAATTTTTCTTTTATTCGTTTCCTGGACATAGTTAGATCGATTGTTTTGCAGTTTTCGTTTTAAAAGCGCATCATTTGTTGATGACTACAGTCATTAATGGGGTTCAGTACCTCATGAGTTTGTGTATAAATGCAAATGACTAATTTCAATTTTTAATTTTTGCCTTTGGCTCATCAGTGCATTAGCAGATTACGTTGATCTGCTTATACCACGTAGCGATTCTGTATTTCGCTCGAATCGGATTGTTTCGATCGAATAAGAAATTTTGCATTCTGTAGCTCAATCGAGGTTGAGTTTTCCATACAAAAGCATCACTCGATCGAATTACAGAATGTAAATTTTTTCATTCATTCGACAAAATCCGATTCGATCGAAATACAGAATAGGGGTGAATATCAAGATTAATTTTAGCATACTTTTTCTGATATTTTTTCCTAGAATATTTCAAGACTTTTAGATGGCGACTAGGAGCATACAATTTTACTTGTGAAAACAATGATTTAGATTGTCTTCGTTGAGAAATAATGTCGTTGATAAAATAGAGCATTGTAGCTTTGCGGCATTCTTCGAGTGTTTCTAAGTTTACGAGCATACAACACGCTTCATATGATTGAAAAGGAAATGTAGTTCAGCGTTAAGTCTGCAAAGCGCATACAGTAGAAATTGTTTTTGGACTGCTTCGAATCTACGCTGCAGTATTCCAAAGTTGGTCTGGCACAAGTTGTATATAATAATTCTATTGTGTAATAGTCCAGAAAATTATGACTGAAACCTTTAATGAAGCCAATTCTAATATAATGCTTTACGAAAGTAAGTTTCGAGTCCATAATTACACCTAAGTCTCTTATAATGTCATATTATTCAACTGTTTGGTTTCCGAATATATGTCAATAGAAGGGGAAGCTTTTGTTGCACCAAAATTTCAGTAAGCTTTTGTTGCACCAAAATTTTAGCATTTTGTCGTGAAAACAACTCATTCTATTATGGAGCGCCTTTTCAAAATTTACCCTGTACAAGAATGAATAGAACTCAATCGTTATTATCTCTTGTTGTGCTTATCACAACAGCGTAATTTTTTCTCCATGCTATCGGAAATATTATGTATATGAGTATATAGAAGACAAATCATGATGATTGCCTTTCTTGTGCTCGGGTGACGGGTTCGATGAAGTGAGCGACTTTGCATTTTCGAGTTGCCAACAGGGTTGGTATAAAATGTTAAAACTGACACGTTTCATTCATTCCAGACTGCACAGTTGACTTTTAATATCAGCAAAATAATTATTTAAGAACTTTTTGATATAGATGGAAGGAAATTGAAATTATGTCAATTCGTACCGTGTGTACTTCTGCAGACGAACAATTTTTTACTCTCTTTTGCACTGTCTCATTATTTTTTGTTAGAATTAGTGAATCGTGAATTCGTCGTACTCTAGTATACGTGCACGGTTACAATTCTGGAAATACCTTGCACAATTCACACAATATATCAACTTGTGAGAAGTGCGAAGTATTATTCGTATCCACGTCATCCAGTTATGTCTCTGATGGTACCCACCCACTTTTTTATTTCTATAAAGAGCTACATGTCGTCAGGGTCGTCGAGAGTCTATTTTGATAGGGAGAGACATGTTATGCATTTAGATGGAGTATTCAGTTGGTGTGTCAAATGTTTCATTTCTCCAGAGTGGATTTGGTAAGGCATTTACACAGAAATCTTCAGTACAGTTTGTGAAAAGAAGATCAAGATATGCATTTTGTTTAATTTTAATCGAATTTATTTGGCTCAAACCGAATAAGAAAATTTTGTCAAAAAGTTATTGCAGTGATTCATTTACACAGTAGAAAAACTTATAAGAATCAATTCCCCTTTTCCATAGAAATATTTTACACACCTTAGATATGATAATATCGGGATAGATGTAGCAACTAATTTGACGAGAATCGATACTTTTTGAAAACCATAGATACTTTTTGCGCAACTTAGATATAATTATAAAGGGAGGACCTCTAAAAAGGGGGTAACGACATAACTCTGAACTACTCAACGGATTACTATAAAACTTGGCACAGATACTTCCTTACCGACCATAATTCCAAAACAACTTAAAAGATTACCATACCTAACATGGCACAAGTTATTATTTCTGTTCAAAGGATAAATAGAAAGGAGAGGATGAAGTTAGTGTTTTGCGAGCAATCGACATTTTTCGACAGGCACAAATAATTATAACAACTAAAAGATGGTCGTAAGTATATTTATTGATGAAGATGATGATGGTCCCGCCTCATACCCCTACAAAGGTGTGAGCTGGACGATTTATCTAAATGATAATAAATATTGCATCACATATTTTAACCAGTTAACTAAATATAAAACGATCTGGTTAATCCAGCAGGTATAGATTCTCCTTCTAAAGTACAACTGAGAACAAGAAAACATTCAAATATTTCCGATTTACTATCCAGGGTTATTCAAGAAAATTTCCTACCCGGGAAGATCCTTGAACAAATCAGGAATCGATATATTTGTCAGTATCAGCCAGTAATTCACCTGGCCCTTCCCGTCGGACCAGTTCATCGCTACAAACATCAGCTACGATGGAGTAACGAGACTGCGGATGAGCAGAGCCAAGCCCAGTTCCATCAACAACTTCCGATCCCGATTATTTCCGAAATATAATCAATAAATCATTCATCAAATCTTACAAAGTCAAGATTCGAACTCGACACGTAGAATGCTAAAGCTCTTAAAAATAAAAGAGAACATATCCAGTTCCAGTCATACTCAATTTCCAGATTGCCTCTACCTGCTTTGCGCGCGCGAGGCTCATACTTTTGTAGACAACTCATTTTTTTTAACTAAACAAATTATTAAAAATCCGTCATCATCATCATACAGAACATAACAACCTAATGCGTCTTACTTGAAAAAAAAAAACAGAAATAAAATAAATACAATCTTCGTCATTTTAAACAGTTTTCGAAAAATCAAATAGCACTAATTCATTAAAGATCTAATTACAAAATAGATTTTATGTGTGAAATACACAATTTTTTGAGCTCCCTCCATGTTGCAGCCCGCTTAATTCGTTCTGGCATCGAATTGAAAAAACCAATCCCTTTGTACAATAACGAGTTTTGCGATCTGGCTGACAAAAAGCTTGGTGTTCTCGCATCAGACGAATTTCTAGTATTGTACCTATGCAAGTTACTTCCTCTTTCAATCCTATCACACAAATATCGAGGCAGCATTCCATTTAAGATTTTGAAAATGAACACCATTGTTAAATAATATACTCTCTGTTTCACTGAAAGCCATTGTAATGCGTTCAATAGAATATTAGAGGAAGTATATCTATTACATTTCAAAATCTGGAGTCTGGAGTATTTTGGAGTCTCAATATTTGCGTGTTGTTAGCAAGGAACAGAATCGATGAGCAGAAGTCAATGTGAGGAGAGATTACTGATTTATACAGGAGAATTTTACTACTGGTCGTTAAATAATTTTTCAGGCGGCATAATACACCGTACTTTTTGGCAACCTTCTTGATGATGATGTTAACGTGAGATTTGAATGTTAGCTTTTCATCAATTATGACTCCAAGAAACTTCAACTCTCTAATGCGATCAATAATCTCTCCATCAATTTCAATGTTGGCTTCACGTCCATTGCTTAAAGAAGAAATAATCATATATTTAGTTTTTGCGACATTCAGGTTTAATTGCTTGAATTCCAACCACTGAGCCAGAGAATGTAAGTCTTCGCTCAAATGTGCAACCGCTTTATCCAAATCCTCAGCCGTAATGAACAGCACAGTATCGTAAGCAAACAATTTTATTTCACAAAACCGTAATACTCGCTTCATGTCATTTATGAACATAATGAATAAAATCGGACCTAAAACACTACCCTGTGGGACAGTGAATTACCCTGGAAACTAGACACAACATCGTTGAAAACAGTTCTCTGGGTTCTATCAAATAAATAGCTTTCAAACCAATTATATGCTACTCCTTCGATACCAAAGTGTTGTAGTGTTTGTAACAGTATAGGTCTAGAAATTGTTTCGAAAGCGCGCTTGAGATCCAAGAACACTGCAAAAATAGTATCTTCAATCTCGATTTTCTCCTTCCATTTTGCTAAAACCGGTTTCGCAAGAGTGACTTCTTTTCCGATACTCCTCGGCTTTATCCGTACCAGTAACCTTGGGGATAGGAACCACCAGTGATTCTTTCCAAACTTTTGGCACATGCCCCGTGTGTAACGATTCATTTACCAAGTAGCAGATCGTGACCGATAACATGAAAGCAATCTTGTATCACTTTTGAGTTAACATTGTCGATACCAGTCGATTTTTTTTAAATTAAAACAAATATCTTTCAATTGTTCAAAAGTGATTGGGTGAAATTCAAGAAATCTTCAATAATTACTAATCGGCTCTACCATTAAATGTTAAAGTTTTTGCTGAGCAATGTGTAGGTTTTGGTAATTGTTTAAGAATTTTCCATAACTCCTTGCTGTTTTTCTGATTTTGATCGATCTTCCTCTGAACATATTCACATCTAGTCTTCTTCAGGGCCCGTGAATAAATGTTTCGTGCATTGGTATAAGCACGACAGTGACATTCATTTTAGTTCTACAGAACCACTTTTACTGTTTATCCCTCTCTCGTTTTAATCGTAAGAGGTCCATTGAGTACCAGCTGTTCAAACTAACGTACTTTTCAGTGACTAATTTATTAGTACACTTTTTTAATACGTCCGTAAGAATAGATGCCCTGCGATCCAAATTTCCCGTCAACTGCGTACAATACAAGCTTCTTGACACAAGTCGAGACATGGCTTGCTTTGAATATTTTTTCCAACATTTTATTTTCACTGTGTTTTTCCCATCTCTAGGGGTACTCGCTATGGAAATCGCAATTGTCTCATGATCTGAAATCTTGCAATCGGTCTCCACACACGAATAAACTCCGTCAAAATTAGAATATACGTGATCTATCAAAGTTCTGCTATGTCTAGAAATTCTTGTAAATTCATTCACAGTTTGAAACTGAATAATTCTGCTAACTGTTTCAAGTGATTCGAACTCTGATCACTGAGCCAATCAACGTTGAAATCTCCCGCAATAATATTAAGTTTACTAAAATCTACAAAATTTTCCAACCAGTTTTCTAGAATTTCCAGAAACTGGCAATCGCTTGAACTACGGGAATGATATACAACTCCATAGTTTCCCATCTGCATGCCTCTCTCAACTGATATACCCAAGAACCAATTATTTTCAACTACTTCGTTTGATAGAATGCTGAACTTAATCGATTATCTGGCGTAAATGGCCACTCCATCCGTGTGTCTGGAATGTGACAAGCAAAAAGCAATAGTGTAACCCGGAATACTGAACTGATCGAAAGCATCATAATCAACTATATGTGTTTCTGAGAGCAAAACTAACAAAGGACAGTTATTCTCCACAAGATGCCGCAATGCGACAAAATTAGTAGATAAACCGGCAATATTAAAGTACAATATTTCCGATAATCTCCCCTTCGTTAGTTGCTATTCACTTATGTTGTTCTTCCTCGATTCAAGCAGTCTCAAATATACTGGACACTGCTTACTAAATGCTGGATGGTTGATGTCCAAATTCATTCTACGTACAGTGTTCATTTTCAGATAATTCACGCATTTAAAATCAGTTGAAGTACATTCAGATGTTCTATGTGCAGCATTGCATTTGGAATAATTTTCTTTATTCGAACATTCGGTGCTCTTGTGACCAAACTCACCACACCTGAAACAGCGCAATACGTAGAACGACTCGAAAACCGAACACCTATCTTAGCCGACGCACACCTTGCCAGCGACCATCAAGCTAGAATAAGTGTTATTATTTACCTCAATTTTAACACTATATTTGTTATATTTGAAGCGAGGATTCTCAAAGTCAGTTACAATTTTTACGCCTTCAATCACCATTTTCCTGATTTTGATTTTTCAAAAGATCAACATCAGCGGAATATCGATCACTCATCCCCACTATTTTCAGTTTTGGTTTACCAGGCGTGGGTACAACAGCATTGTAATTAACTCCCAAATTGCTTTCGATGTTATTTTTTAAAGTCTGTATGTCTTCTCCTGTTGCACACTCAACAATAATCGAACCATTTTTACCATTTTTAAAGTTACTAATCCTGTGTGCCCTTGGATCCAACTTGTCTTTCAAAAATATTCTTGTATCATCGCTCGTTTGTGACGACTCGATCGGTTTTATCACAATAAGCGGGTGAGTCTTATGATTTTTAATGCTAACTTTTCTAATTTTAGATTTCCCTGATAAAATATCTGCGTATGAAATACCCTTTTTAGCAAAAACTTCATTATTGTTTTCGTCATTATCATTGCCAACAAGCATCGTTTCTTCATCATTATTTGATAACAATTTTCGTTTTCGGCAGGGATTTCTGTCAGACTCCGAAAGCTTCATTGGAAGACCTGATCAGTCTCTCGATTCCACTCTCTATTGCGACATTAATCTGTTTTCACTACTAGAATGTTAAACAATGCACCTAGACAGATTAGTTACATTAAAAATTCTGCGACACATTTAAATGTTATGAAATAACCAGTATAGTTCTTTATAATAAAATAATGGTGGCTCTGAAAAGAAGCTTTTATGAAAGCGTTCGTGATGGAGAATAACGAATTGAGTTCGAATTCCGATGGATACCGTTGACTTCCGATGGATAGCGCTGACTTTCTTCATCTGTTTTCAGGCTGACCTGTTGTCCGTGGGTGCGATACTGATATGGTTTGAGTAGGTATAGCTTTCACAACCGATTACAATCTTCCAGTAAAGATACTTCAAATTGCTGGATTGATCAATGATACAATAGGCCTGTGATATGAAAAGTATGAAGTATATCTATGGCTTTCTACATTTATGTTCCTAGCAAATACAAAATCAATACATGTGCCTCCAAGCGTGGTAGTTTGTGAGGGATCAGATTCCATATCCAGCTTCATATACTTGCTCATGAAATCAATGAATTTATTATTACATTGTTTTGAAGCATCTATATTGAAATCCCCTACAACTATCATCGTCGTAATTTTACGAGAATATAAAAATAAATTACGCGTGAAGAAAAATTGCTTCTCTTCGTAGGTTGCACGTGGCGAAATTTATAGAACAACCAACAGTATCAGTTAGCGCTCAACTTCCAAGCTGAGTAGACGCACTTTACTGGGAAGTCGTGCGCGGGCTATTTACTACCACGTTTCGTCATCGGCGAAGAGCTGTGAAGCAACCGCCAATAAACTTTTATTTTTTTTTCAAGTCGGCGTCGTCGCGAATAGCGTTTTTTCGCAATTGCCGCGGAAACCGTCCAATGAAGAGCTTCATTGCTTCGCAAATGAGGTTCTAGAACTTAAAAAGGAACAAGTGGTTCGTATTCAACCGAGCCGAAGTCTTGGATGTGCCTTTGTTAAAGTCAGTGAACTCACGATAACCCAAAACACCGTCCAAAACACGACAACGTACACGAAACCGAGATCGAAGGGAAGATATACAGACTAAGAATTACGATGGAGGATGGAGCAGTGGAAGTGAAGCTGTTTGATCTCTCCGAAGACGTAACCGACGAAAAAATTATCGAGTTCCTAGGAGAATACGGCGAAGTGCTCTCGATTAACGAGATTATGTGGAACGAAAAATACGCCTTCGGCGGTATTTCGACAGGAGTTCGTGTAGCAAAAATGCTCGTGAAAAAAATATACCATCCTTTGTCACTGTAGATGGGGAATGCACAGCGTTACAATATCACGGTCAACAGCAAACATGTCGTCACTGTAGTGAGTTTGTACACAGCGGTATATCGTGTGTTCAGAACAAAAAGCTACTATACCAAAAGTTAGAGGCCGATCGAACTAACGAATCGTACGCCAACGTTGCCAAACAATTGGCAAAGCCAAAATCGACACATCCACAACTATCAAACAAAAAACAAGTCAACAACAACCCGTCAGTCACGAAGTTACCGATTTCCGTCACTTCGGAAACTCATCCAAAGCAAGTGAACGAAGTATTACCGAAATCTGACACGCACACTGCAAAATCACAAAAAAAAAACAAAATCAAACGGTGATTGACTCCTCTCGGAGATACAAATCTGACGATACAACATTTAAGTCCCCCAGCCTCCAAACACTACCAATTAGTTCTGGAGACTCACAACGCAGACCAGCACTCAATGATATAAAAAATGATGGTAATGACACAGATCGTTCAACGATCTCCACTGGTAGCCGACGCTCTCTCCGTCGTCCACCAGGAAAAAAACCATGGCAAGACGGTGGCGACGAATCGCCTGAAGATGATATAGCACTGTGATGGAGAACAACAGTTACAACGTCGCAACTATACACATAAACACAATAACCAATCCCACCAAACTAAACGCACTTCATAGTTTTCTACGAACGTTGGATATCGACATTGTTTTCCTACATGAGGTTGAAAACGAGCAACTCTCGCTACCTGGTTATAATGTAATAAGCAATGTTGACCACGCGAAAAGAGGGACAGCTATTGCCTTAAAAGAACACATTCAGTTCTCCAACGTTGAAAAAAGCCTCGACAGTCGCCTCACATCGCTGCGTATAAATAACACAACCTTGTGCAATATATACGCCCCATCTGGTACGGCTATGAGAGCCGAACGAGAAAGGTTTTACAACAACACACTAGCATACTACCTTCGGCACCCGACTGAGCACGTGATCCTGGCAGGAGATTTTAACTGCGTACTTCGGCAATGTGACGCAACTGGTAGCAACACGAGTCCCGCTCTGCAAGCTATCATACAACAGATGCAGCTACATGATGTGTGGGTAAAGCTATGTCCATAAGTACCCGGTTACACATACGTAACACACAACTCGTCTTCAAGGCTCGATTGTTTTTACATCAGCTCGAGTCTTCTTAACCATATGAGGAACGCAAATACTCACGTGTGTTCGTTTACGAACCACAAGGCTGTCACGGTGAGAATATCTCTCCCTCATCTCGGGAGAGAACCTGATCGCGGCTATTAGTCTCTCCGCCTACACCTTCTGACGACTGAAAACATTGACGAATTCAAAATCAAATGGCAGTACTGGACTCGCCAACGTCGGAATTTCCAATCTTGGACAGAATGGTGGACGACTTTCATCGTGAACACCAGCGATTATACAATCAACTTCGCAGAGCGTACGATTGTTATTACCAAAACCCGAGTATGTTAAAAACAATCAACCAGCTTAAAGCACAAATGTTGGTGCATCAGCGGAAATTCACTCACATGTTCAACCGAAACAACGAAACGTACATTGCAGGAGAACCGATGTCTACATTCCAATCAGGTGAGAGAAGAAAAAAAAGAACGATCATCACGAAACTGCAGACCGAGAACGATAATATGCTAGAACGCTCCGAAGACATCGAGCAGCACATTTTGGAATACTTCCGAAGAATGTACGCAACGGACGAAACACCAAACGATCGTGACACAGACTTCGTTAGCAACAAGCTGATACCTGAAAACGATGAAGCGAACAATGTTAGCATGAGAGAGATAACGACGGCAGAAATTTTAGCAGCAATTAAAACGAGCGCCCCGAAAAAATCTCCAGGCTCCGACGGACTACCGAGAGAGTTTTACTTGCGGACGTTTAATGTAATACATAGAGAACTCAATCTCGTGCTGAACGAGGTTTTACAAACAAACTTCACGGCCGAATTCGTGGACAGTGTCATAGTGCTCGTCAAGAAAAAAAAGACAGGTAACTACGCATACTCATATAAACCGATACCTCTTATAAATTATGACTATAAGCTCCTGTGCCGTATTCTCAAAACAAGACTAGAACGAATTGTAAACTCTCATCGGATTTTGGGAAGTGTTCAAAAATGCTCCAATTCAGACGGTAATATTTTTCAAGCTACTCTCTCACTGAAAGACCGAATCGCACAGCTGATCGCTCGTAAACAGAGAGCCAAATTAATCTCGTTCGACTTAGACAACGCGTTCGATTGGGTGAACCGAAAATTCCTATTCGGTAACATGTGCTCACTCGGTATCAACCCAAGATTAGTCGCATTACTCGAACGTTTAGCTGAATTGACGTCGTGTCGGCTAATAGTAAACGGACATATTTCGGTACCCTTCCCAATACAACGATCTGTCGCCCAAGGAAACCCCCTGTCGTCTCTATGTTTCTCGCTCTACATTGCCCCACTACTACTGCAACTCGAACGTATCTGTGGAACTGATCTAATTGTGGCTTATGCCGATGATATTACTATCATTGCTACTAGCGTGGAAAAAATCAAGAGAATACGCAATGTGCTTACACGTTTCTCTCAAGTGTCTGGAGCAGTACTCAACCTCGCGAAAACAGCATCAATTAATGTAGGGCTTATTGATGGAAGATGTCTGGCCGTACCATGGCTACGGACAGAGAATACGGTAAAGGTACTGGGTGTGACGTACGCCAATTCGATCCGACTGATGACTAAACTTAACTGGGATGACGCGGTGAAGAAACTTACACAACTCCTTTGGTTACATTCGATGCGAACTCTTACACTACTACAAAAAGTAGCATTACTGAATACGTTCGGTACATCCCGAATTTGGTATCTTGCGTCCACCTTACATCCGTCAAACGCGCACATAGCTAAGATAACCTCAATCATGGGCACATTCCTGTGGCGAGAATACATAGCCAGGATGCCAATGCAGCAGCTCGCTCGTGATCGTAACCAAGGTGGGCTAAAACTTCAGCTTCCGCTGTTCAAATGCAAATCGCTTTTGATTAACCGTCATCTAAAAGAGATCGATTGTATGCCGTTTTACAAATCTTTCCTAGAAAACATATCTCAACCAAACACTACACCTGCCGACTACCCCTGTCTGAAACTGATTCAACAGCAACTGCAAAACCTACCCTTAGAAATTCAGCAAAATTCATCCACCGATAGTATACACAAACTTTTCATAAATAGCACTGATGAACCGAAAGTAGAACGAGAAAACCCAGAAGTTGGTTGGCGACGGATATGGAACAACATTCACCGCACACATGAACTATTATCACAGAAACGGAGCGATATATACCTCATCGTCAACAGAAAATTCCCTCATCGACATCTGCTTTTCAACATGCGACGAGTAGATGGAGAAAGCTGTCTTCATTGTAATGTAGCTGTGGAAACAATACAACATAAGTACTGCGAATGTCAGCGAGTAGCGGCAGCATGGACAACACTTCAAAAAGTGTATACAAGACTATGTAGGGGCTGGAGAAGATTCTCGTTTTCTACACTGATCAAACCAACACTAGAAGGAGTGTCGAGAAACATGAAAGCAATAGTTCTGAAATTATTTGTAACATATATAAATTTTATTAATCAAAGTGAAAATGATGTGAATATCTCAGCTGCAGAATTGTAAATCTTTAATTTCAAATAAACTTGTCAAAAATTTAAAAAAAAACAGTATTTGTTGTACTATCGTATCGTATAGTATCGCGTAATATCAATTGCACATATGTCACTGAAATTGTCAGTCAACAACAAATTTTCGTCATATTGCTCACCAAGTTGTTCGAGTTTATGAACAGTTGCAATAAAAGACGCAGTGTCCTTTAGGTAAATTGCAACACCACCAGCTCTACAATTAGAACGTTTGGTTTCGGTGATGCAATTGTAGCCTGTTATATTCACTGCAGAACAATTGTCTAACTAAGTTTCGCTAAATACTAAAATATCAACTTTTTTTAGTATATTGTCAGTTGAAATATCTGAAGCATGATCATTTAAGCTTTGAACATTGAAACTGATCAAGCTAAGACCATGATTTGTCATATCGATAAAATCCAACAGTACATCACAGATTGTTTATAGTTTATGATTGGATTGGCGGTTTAATTCTGTTCTCAGTTCCATCATTCTGGGCGAATCACTGCCCTTCGAGTGCCAAAATTTGAAGATGTTCTTTTGATTAGTTAAGCAAAGCCGATCCATTGTTGTCACCCGTTACAATCCAACATAAACTAGTTGTTGTTCCAAAGACTCATAGTAGTCAGGTACAATTTCAGAAAATGTATTTCCCTGTGATTTATGGACCGTGAGTGCACATGCACTAACTATCGGAAATTGAATTGATGCTGCCAAGCTTAATATTAGCTGAATTTAAAATAGGTACCCAATCAAATTCCAATTCACCTGGATTAGAATACACCACAGGTATAGATTTGATCTTTAAGCTGGCACCGATAATATTACTCTCAAATTTTAGCCATAATCGATGAATGCGCTCATCGGGATTATCATTAACATGTTCGTTGGATTTAAGCTCTCCTATGGTCCCGTTAACTAGCCCATCTTCGACATCAATGTTAGTAGATATCATGTAGGGCATGTAGCGTCAACCGTAATAGATAAGGTAGACCTCCTGTTTCCACTACGCTCATCTTATGCATTTTCAAGCTAGCACTAGCTAGTTGTTTCGCATTTCGATAACCTGTGAAAACATTGTTGATAATAAATCATAGCCCCCTCGTTCATGCAATGCTCTTGACTAAAACGATTATAAGTCTCCATCAATATTTTCAGAGTAAACGTTTTACCACATCCTCCGGAACCAGTGAAGAATATCTGCAAATTCGTGTTCATCTCGTTGAACGCATGCAAACTATCAATCAAACGTAAAATCAATTTTCTTTGATCTACATTTGTGGCCTTGACCATAGCACAATAACCCTGTTTGTTCATGGCATTGTTCTATATGATCGTTGGGCTCCATAGTTATGGCCCGTACGTACTCATTGTGTTTATCGTTGGATTTTTGTTGATCATTACTTCCATTTTCTTCTGTTGCTCGAAGATATTCTTCGACAATCTGCTCCAACTTAATATAACAATCATATTCCTTTAACTTGTCGAATATAATAGTTTTATGTTGATTATACAAATCAATGAACTTGTTACGATCAAGAATATCACAAGCTTCATTTCGAAATTATAGGAATAGAAGAACCATTTCACGCTTGTAATAGTTTCAGGAATCAGAACAAATTGGCTCAAATGGCACGTTCCCCTTGACATTTGGAGATTTGTGCCTTAAATATAATAGTTTAATTCAGATATTTTATATTTCAACCATCGCACTATGCAAGGTGCATTTCGTTTCTTATACGAATTCCTGTTACTGTTATCCGTCGTGTAACACGCTACGAAGTCAGTTAAACAAATGTCATCGAGATCTGCACGCTTTTGATATTTTTGTATTATGTTCAGCGTCCAAACCTCGGTAGAATCATCATCAATACCTTCCTCGTGCATTTGTTTAGTATGCTCCCTTGACTTTATGCGTTCATGTGGCCACATGGTGGGTATAAATTGTATTTTCCGGCTGGCCTCTGACATTGTTTGACGCAGTAAGTACCAAGCAACTTCTTGGGCACACATTTCTACTGAATTTAGTATTTTGATACCAACTTTTTTCAGCAATGAAGCATAATCTTGATCAGGGTATTCTTCTTGCCACTTAACTAATTCGAGATATGTAAGTTACTTATACCTCTGTTCGTTTTATTAACATATTCAACAACATACGCAGCACACGAATATTCATCTAGAATAAATTGAAGATCCATGTTTGACAGTAATTTTTTTGCAACCCATAGATTATATGGGTTGGTCCAAAGCACATCCATGGAACTTTTTAAAAGAATAATAGGTCTTTGTGTGGAGGCACGAATTACTTCGTCGCATAAATTTTCATATTCAAATTTTCGCGCATTTCTCCAGCTTTTTTCATCAACCGATTACGACGGGAGTCATTCGATGGCATTGGCAAAATAATTCTAGTTTGATCTATTTGATATGAGATACTAAACAGACATCGCTTTTACGGTTGTAACCGTACCTGATTACTGTTAGAATTGATGGAACATAGTCTATTAACACTCATAATACCAAGCCTAAATAAGTTACGCGAAGCACCAAGCCTCAAAAAAAGTTGGAACGGTAACTTTGAGCTATCATAGCTCTGTTGTTACTTGACCAATTTCGATAAATTTTTTACCCTCGAATTTTGTGAAGTTTGTAGATGATTTTAAGTATATCATTATTGACGATCTTTTAGGAAAAACTAATGAAAATTTGAATTTTCCCGTTCCAAGTTTTTTTTTTCAAGCTCAAAAAGTGCCCTATCTGCATTCATGCGGCACCTGCATCGCGAATCGGATATTGAGAACTTCAACTGTACCGAGTCATAACTTTGTTGTTAGTCAACCGATCTTCAAAATTTGTTCACCATTGGAAAGGTAATACTTCCAGAAAGAAAATGCAAATAGGGTTGTCTACCCAAAGTTATAATGAAAACTGTAGATAGATGACCTAAGAAAAGGTGAGACTTTTTACAATGATCGTAAATATCTCGAAATTCAAAGCGATGACCTATATATTTTTACACATCATTCGATTGCTAGTGATACCAGTTACAATCTTCGCCCAACCACCATTCCTGCACAATCAAAAGAAAACATTAAACAATCGATGAATTTATAAATACATATAAATTTTTCATTTATTTTTCACATTTTTGTATATAACTAAAAAATTATAGCGATGACATGTACATTTTTTTGATTCAGAATATTGGAATCCATACTAGAGACAATGTACTGATGACCAAAATTATATATCCGTTCAAAGAATTTCAAGAAATTTGATACAAATACAGAGAATTTGTATTATTGGGAAAATTTTGCCAAACAACATGTAATCAAAACTTTAAAATTTCATGACATTATTTTCTTATTATTTTAGTTGGAAATTTATTATAAACAAAATTTACAAAAAAAAACTGAAACTTGAATTTCACCGAAAATTTTTAAAATTTTAGTAAATAACGTAAATAAACGCTATTGATAACTAACAAAATTCTGATTTTGTTGTAGGTTTGCCGTACAATCTCAAAAAATAGGTAAAAGATCGGAAATTTTAACTTTTCCGAGTTAAATTGCATTGCACAGTGGTCCGGATCCACAATTTAGGGGGACAAAAACATTTGTGGCTTAACCTTATACTATAGTGCTATGATGTCTTCAAAACAAATGATCAGTGTAGTATAAGTCATATGTCGATGTACATGGTATTAGGGTGGCTCTTATTATTAAGGTGATCCAAAACTTATTTTCCGGATGTATTGAGATAGAGGACTGCATTCTTCGGCAAAATTGTAGATAAACTTATATCGAGCAGCTTTGCTGAGGACACCATTTTATTTGTGGAAGTAGTACCTTTCCAATGGTGAACAAATTTTGAAGATCGGTTGACTAACAACAATGTTATGACTCGGTAAAGCTGAAGTATTCAATATTTTCTATGCGACGATTATGCCAAAGGAAAGAAAATTGGAAAGCAGATAGGGCATATTGGGCGCGTGAAAAAACTTGGAACGGGAAAAATAAAATTTTCATTGGTTTTCCTTTACCAATCGTCTGCTACAAAATTTTGGAATCAATCTACGAACTTCACAGAACTCGAGGGTGTAAAATTTATTGAGATTCGTTGAAAAAACAGCTGAGCTAAGACAGCTCAAAGTTACCGTTCCAACTTTTTTTGAGGCTTGGTATTTGGAGTGTTAATAAGCTTAACTCTGGCGGGCATGTGATCTGGAATTGTTTCTTTAAGATCATTGTTCAACCACAGCAAAATGTGTACGATGCTGAAACTTTATTCTTTTGAAAAAAAATTGACAGCATAATATTCGCCAAAGGGACTAAATCTTGACAAAGATCATATTTTGAGCAAGGTATCAACGAGTTTATTGAAATAAATTCAACAAGTGACTGGATCCTCAGTAACGAGTGTAGCTCGATGCAAAGCAGTCAGTTGCATTATTATATCTGTTAAGTTAGCGATATGTTCATCAGAAAGTCTATATAAAATTTTTAACAGCATTGCATGGTGTAACATGAAGATTAGTTTTAAAAGTGCGTGGATGTCTGAAATAAATATCTGGAAATTAGAGTTCTTCCGCTAACTCGTCATATATTATTGACAGAGGAATTCTGTTCTGAGGCAACAATTTCCAAACACTGATCTTCATTGCAAAGGGGCGTTTGTTGTTGCCTCAAAGTCAATAGATTCAAGCTCGTTGTCAGGAGTGGCCAAACTTCTTTAATTGATCTTGATTAATTACGTTACAATGACTGTATAATGGAGTATCAACAAGATACATAAGTCACTCATTCACAGTAGCTTTTTTAACGAATCCATTCAAATAGGATGATTTATGAATGTAATTTTTTGTTAATGCTAACATTGAATGCCTAATCATCATCAATGTTTCTAGGAATCATGTGAACCATCTCAGAAACAGCTACTGGTATGTTAATAATTTGTCCCATAATTTATTGACTACATGCAGCGTGACGCAAACGATGAATCTACATAAAACGTGTTCTTAATGAGATGAGTCTCTCACTTATGGGATCAAATGGAGGTAGACCCAGCGGACGATTGGGATACCTACGTTTCAAACTGCTTCGTCATGTTTTACATGCTCTAAAGTTATCTGTGGATTCAAAAGAAGCCAATGTGATAAGCAAATTTTCTTCCTCTCTCTTAATAGTTTTCATATCATTTAGAAACCATAATCGATCGCAAACGCTACACACTACAACAAACTCATTATCAGTAAACCGCCTTTTGAACTCGCGATCAGCCCTTCCTTAAACACACATCATATCTATAAAGAACATAAAAAAAACCATTGATAAGTTCCATTGTCGGCAGCTAGCAAATTCGTAAGCACCGTCTGGTGGGGAATGGGTGCGTAAATGCTCCTAAAATGCATGCAAATATTGCCTGCGCATTTAACACAATCACAGTAGCTAATGGAAAAAAGTACACCCGTTAGTCACTAGAGGTGCTGTTAGTGTCAACGTATAGTGAGAAATCTATGTTTATTTGATTTATGACGCTATGAAGAAATAAAAACGGTTAAGAATGTCTTCTACTGGTGTGTGATATTGGTAAAAGACGGTGCTGCGGTTTATAAAAGTCTTAGCTATTCTATGATAAGAGCGACCGAAAGAATAAACGAATGTCATTGAATTCAAATTTATTTGAAAAAATATGCAATTTGCACAGCCGGTAGTGCAGTAATACCGTTCCAGTTGTGTAGTGATGTCAATAATAATAATAATAATAACAATAATAATAATAATAATAATAATAATAATAATAATAATAATAATAATAATATTAATAATAATAATAATAATAATAATAATAATAATAATAATAATAATAATAATAATAATAATAATAATAATAATAATAATAATAATAATAATAATAATAATAATAATAATAATAATAATAATAATAATAATAATAATAATAATAATAATAATAATAATAATAATAATAATAATAATAATAATAATAATAATAATAATAATAATAATAATAATAATAATAATAATAATAATAATAATAATAATAATAATAATAATAATAATAATAATAATAATAATAATAATAATAATAATAATAATAATAATAATAAAAATAATAATAATAATAATAATAATAATAATAATAATAATAATAATAATAATAATAATAATAATAATAATAATAAAAATAATAATAATAATAATAATAATAATAATAATAATAATAATAATAATAATAATAATAATAATAATAATAATAATAATAATAATAATAATAATAATAATAATAATAATAATAATAATAATAATAATAATAATAATAATAATAATAATAATAATAATAATAATAATAATAATAATAATAATAATAATAATAATAATAATAATAATAATAATAATAATAATAATAATAATAATAATAATAATAATAATAATAGCACGAAGAACATTTGATTTCGAAGTGCCCACTTTTTTTGGCCACATCCCGAACTAAAATCTCCTTCTTTTGCTCGAACGCCTTCAGTATACGTTTATCCAACTGAGGGTTAGCAGGACCTTTTTTCGACCCGTTTTCGGTTTATCCTCAAAGATGTAATCCTCACTTTTTGATTGCATTTCGCACGGCTTTTTCACTTACTCCTTCCATTTTTGCTATCTTTCTCAGTGACAGTCCGCGTTCTGTGCACCATTTGTACACAATTTTTCGACGTTGTTTTGCTGAAAGTCCACGCATCTCGAAACAAACTAATGAAAACGAATAAACAACTGCACAAGTGGTTGGAGAAGAGTGTAAACAACAGAACGCAACCATAAAAATTGACAAATTCTGAACCATTGCGAAATGGCAGCGGTTTTTGGTCGCGTCCATGCTTTCTGGGACAGTCTTTAATAATAATAATTATTATTATTATAATTAATTAAAACAGAAAATGAGATAGTAAGTCTATGTTTAACTAAGTTCAAAACTGTTCCAATTTGTATTGTAGGTAATATTTGTTGCTGGCAAACAAACCAACTTCGGCTATTCCGGTCATATGAATCCGGTTTCGGAGGAATTGGAAATAGTGATTAAAAACTGCAAAAAGGATCCCACTCGCGTTCACAGTTATATTTGTGATGTTATGAGTACTATGAGAAAGGCATCATTAGATCACTAGGTGGATTAAAACAGGTTTTTAATAGTAGTTGTTTGTTCACTAGATAGAGCGACTGTTTCATATGGTCCTCTCCAAAGTGATTATAATTCTTGTCCTGTGCCTGAGAGATTATCTTTGACTAACACTAAATCTCCCCACATTGGTTGCCAATTTTTATAGGTCTCATTGTATAACTCCTTTAGTTTTTTTGGATTTAATTAGATTTTCTCATGCTTGATGATGCAATCGTTTGAATGTTGATTGCATTTCATTCACATAATCGTCATAATAAATTGAATCAGTGTTGTATTTATAAATTAAATTAGAAATATTCGCTCGTTTCCCATGTAATAACTCAAACGGAGCGTAACCCATTGAAGAGTTAATCGTAGTATTATATTCAAATGTAAAGAATGGTCAAAGTTGGTCCCATTTTCTTGGATCGTTACCCACATATTGTCTAAGATTTGTTTTCAATTCTCTATAGGATCTTTCGACGAGGTTTGCCTGTGGATGATATGTACTCGTTGCTATTTTCTTTATTTTCAAAATTTAGCATACATTTTTCATCATTGAGCTTTTGAAATTGGTACCATTGTTTGTTACGAGCTCTGATGGTGATCCAAATTTACAAATATATTGTTCTACGAACGTTTGTGCCACCGTAGAACTTTCTTGATTTTCCATCGGTGCTATCGTCAAATGTCGCGTCAGGTCATCCTGCATAACGAGGCCATACATATTACCCCAGTTCGATTCCGGAAGTACTACGATGTCCATGTACATCTTTTCATATGGTTCCGATGATATCGTTGTAATTTTCATTGGAATCTTATTTTAACGCCCGAATCTATTCTTCTGACAAGAATCACATTGCCTTACATAATTTTCAATATCTGCATATTTCGGTAGGAAATTATCTGAATGTTTTTCG
The DNA here is from genome assembly GCF_030247185.1 of Malaya genurostris. Taxonomy (NCBI): domain Eukaryota; kingdom Metazoa; phylum Arthropoda; class Insecta; order Diptera; family Culicidae; genus Malaya; species Malaya genurostris. The sequence goes on along the minus strand of NC_080572.1, from coordinate 138,944,153 downwards.
CATCTCTCATGGCAACAGGACAGCTAGTGAATGCATCTATTAAACCATTAAATAGAACTTTTGTGTCGGTTAGTGATTTACTTGATTCGTTTAGAACCAGTTCCCGTATTCTGTGTTCTGGAATTGCTAATATTCGTCCATTCAAATAGTCAAATAGAGATCGTTCAATGGTTTACGTTTCTCTGCTATGTGAGGTATGAATTTTCCGTAGAAATTAACTGTTCCTCAAAATGAGCGGACTTCTTTAACCTTTAACTTCGTGGGTACTGTCATTTCTTTAACTGTCTTAATGTTTTCTTCCATAGGCCGGATGCCTTCCTTGTCGATTACATGACCTAAGTATTTTATTTGCGTTTTCAAAATTTGGCATTTTCCTGGGTCGACTTTTAAATTATGCCGGGCAATGCGCTTAAAACTTTGCCCAAATTATCGTTATGTTCTTCAATTGTTGAACCAAAAACAATTTTCGTCCAAAGAGACTATAGCTTTCACGTCTTTTATTCCATACATTACCGTATTCATATATCGCTGAAAAGTGGATGGACTATTTGGTAGACCCATAGGCATTCTGGTGAACGAAATATGGCCTTTTTGAGTTGAAAACGCAGTCTTGGCTGAACCTCTTGGGTTAATGGGTACTTGATAAAACCCCGATAATACTGTTTCCGAGATTATCTAAAATCTAAAGCCCTAAAGTCAACCACGATTCTGTATTTCTTGTTACCAAATTCATCGTCCTTCTTAGGAACGCATAGGACTGGTGCATTCCACAAACTCTTGCTAGGCCTTATGATACCTTACCTACGCATTTCTTCAATTTATTCATTGATGTGTTTCTTAGTGGCTTCTGGAAATCTGTATTGCCGTTTATTGATAGGCACGTTTGAAGTAGTTCCAATTTCATGTACCGTTGCATCGGTGATAATTAATTTATCCCCTTCTAATTAGAAAACATCGCTATAAGATGCCATGATATTTTCTATAGCGTTAAAATCCTCTTTTCCGAATGGATCAAATTTAGCACTTCGAGAACTTTTACTATTTATTTATTTATTCATTCATTTATTTATTTATTTATTTATTTATTTATTTATTTATTTATTTATTTATTTATTTATTTATTTATTTATTTATTTATTTATTTATTTATACATTTGGAGCAGGAAAAACCCAATGGAGCTGAAATAATAATCACTCACTCCAGCAGGCATAAAACCTCCTCATCGTTTATATCAACAGATTACAACAATCCAACAGATACATGTATGTACTTAATACTATCAATTAAAACTAACCCTAGCTAACTAACTCTATAGTAATTAGATGCCACTAAACCCATCGGGTAAACAATGGTGATTTTGCATTAAAACTAGAGAAGAAAAGAAATATGCTTTAAAATGAGAGGTAGAAGGAGGGAGTGGTGAATGAGTGTTGGCGAACGAAACGGGGTTAGGTTCGGCATGTAGATTTAATTAGTGGTCGAAAAAGATGGTGGAAGACGGATAAAAAAGGAGGGTGAGCAAACGTGGTTAGAACCGACATATAGATCTAATTAGTGTTCGAAAAGATTGGAGAAAAACGATAAAGAGCGGAGAAGATGAGATACAACAGGATTAGTTACAACGAGCGAATTTATTAGTTTTCAATGGAGATGGTGGAAAGAACGAAAGGGTGGTCGAGCGGAAAGAATTAACATTAGTATCATAACTGCAAAAATAAAGAATCATGGAATAATCGTTCGTCAGTGTTGAACAGTCGTTCGTACCGCACGCGTATAGCTCTTGGCTCCAGGAAATTTTTTCTGGCTACCTAGAGTTTCATTGATTCGAGGCTTCAGTCTTTTTTAAGGCTACCTGAATCAAATACAGGCTACCTGAATCACAAATAGTTTTTTTAAAGACTAAAAAATAGTCAGCCTTTCTCAAGGCTATACAAAGAGTGATATTAGAGTGACTAAGTGATACAAAGAGTGGTATTAGAGTGACTAAGTGATATTAAAGTGACTAAGAAATTAATCAGCTTTTTTTAAGGCTAGCTATTCAAAGAACTATTATTCGAACTAATCAGTCTGTATTAAGACTGCCACAAAATCAGTCTTTATCAAGACTTTTCCAAACTAGGAGTCTAATCGAAGACTAATTTAGCCTAGTTAATTTATTTTAAAATTTCATTCATTTCAAAAATGCCTGCGTCCAACCGGAAAGGCAACAAGCCTAAGGCTAAAATAATTCAATATGGAATAAATCACAATCCGTTATTCAACATTTTTCGACTAACATTCACGATCTTATAGAATCTGAACGTAAAAATAAAAGACAACGGACGGATTTCCCTTCCGTTGATCCTATGCCGTCTAACAATATTTACGAGATTCTTCCTGAATCCGATTGTAGCGACATAGAAGAAAATTCTTCAAAAATTCCCAAAATGGACACTTGTCGTTTTGGGAAGAAACATCAATCTATGCCACCAGTGACGGTGATGATATCCGACTTCAAAGCATTCCGTACTAAGCTTTCTACTTTTCTCCCGGAAGTAAAAGTCTCATTTCAAATCGGACGAAGAGGAGAATTTCGAGTCTTGGTTGATGGATTGGAAGATTACGAACGTCTTATTCGATATTTGTCCGAGAAACTTCATAAATTTTATTCATATGATATGAAATCAGAAGTCTGTTGAAACAGAAAGGCCAATTCCACCACAGGAATGTAATGCCAAGACTTTGCTTTGATATAAAATCAGATAGACCCTTCAAGCCTGTCTTGAATGGCTTATCAAATGATCAAAGTACTGATGAAATTAAAAATGAACTAAAAGAATTGCTTGGTTTTGCCCATTCCCAAATAATACTTATGAAAAAAGAGCGAATGGTACTTCTAAACCACGCTCTGGAATTTCCCATGAACTTTACCTAATACACTTCAACCGAAATAATGTAAACAATTTGAAAACTTTAGAAAAAGTACGTTTCATTTCCCACATTAAAATCCATTGGAGATATTATAAACGGCAGAATCGTGTTGCAAACTTAACGCAATGTCGTCGTTGCCAAGGCTTCGGTCATGGAGCCAAAAATTGTCATATGGATATACGGTGTTTGAATTGTGGTAAATCACATTCGAAAGACGATTGTCCAATGAATGAAACCACTGTTAAATTTTCATGTTCAAATTGCGATGGAAATCATAAATCCAATTATTTGAAATGTCCTGTCAGGGAAAAATTTTTAAACGCTCGTTCGCTTAGACAACAAGTCAAATCAACGACCTTAAATTTACAGAACATATCTGAAAATCAAAAAACCGTAACAAACGCCAAAATGGCGCCTAATTCTTCTAAGGAACTTATTTCTTCGAATTTAAAACAAAAAACAATCCAATTCGTCTTCCACCGAAAACAATTTATTGACAGGTAGATCGACCTCGTCATCATCTTCTAATGTCAGTTATGCTAATATAATAGGTAGAAATCTACCACTTAATTCTTCTACTGTAAATAATCAAAACACAGGATCGCCTTGCAGTTCATCTTCTAACGAAAACAATTTAATAATAGGTAGATCGGCCAAATCATCTTCTTCTAATAGCAGTCTACCTACGAATATTCCTTCAATGCCATTCGCTTCTTTAAATGAAGTCGATTTAGGCGATATAACTGAAAATAAAATGAGTTGCCATTTTTGTTCAACGGCAAATTAAACATCGAATTTTACCTTCTTTCAATACTAAAGTTATTGAAAGCTTGGGAATCGAAGTTGAAACCATTCATGCAACTTATTTCATCGCTGGAGCATATTTGCCATTCCAATGCATCGGCGAACAATTAAATTTCTTGAAAGGCGATTTGCAAAAACTCACAAGATATCGACCGAAATTTTTCATAATAGGGTGCGAAGCATGTCCAGTGGAATTGTAGACAAAATAACAGTAATGGTAAAATACTTCATAATCAACTCTCAGCTGGATACTTCACAGTTCTTCATCCCAGTAATCCTGCTTGTTTCTCTTCCGTGAAAAACCCGTCTACAATTGATCTGGTTCTAACAGATCAAAGTCACATTTGTAGTGAACCGATTACACATGCTGACTTTGACTCAGATCATCTTCCTGTAACATTCAGACTTTCCAACGAAGCTTTAATTAATCCAAAGTTGGATTACAGATCTCACATTGAAAATCATGTGGATCATGAAACTATTTTAGAAAATTCTGCGGACATCGACACAGCAATTGACAATTTGAATCGTTATATTATCGAAGCTAGAAATCTTTCAGTTCCCGAAGCTCAAACTAAATTAAATTCTCCTATCATCGATGACAATCTTGAACTGCTCATTCGGTTGAAGAATGTGCGCCGACGACAATATCAACGTTCTCGTGATCCTGCTATGAAAAACATAGCTAAGGATTTACAAAAAGAAATTAAACATAGATTTACTCTTTTGCGAAATGGAAATTTCGCTAAAGAAGTTGAACAAATTAAACCATATTCTAAACCTTTCTGGAAACTTTCTAAGGTTCCTAAGAAACCTCAGAAACCAATTCCTGCTCTCAAGGAAGGAAATCAAATACTTCTTACAAATGGCGAAAAAGCTTAAAAACTTGCTCAGCAGTTCGAGAGTGTATATAATTTTAATTTGAACGTTGTGAGTACTATTGAAAATGAAGTCTCCCTGAAATATGATCATATTTCAACCCAAGTGTTATCGCAAGATGACATTATTGAGACGAATTTTTAAGAAATTAAATCAATTATTAGGAAGCTTAAAAACATGAAGGCTCCTGGTAATGATGGAATTTTTAATACTCTTATAAAAATCTTCCCGATGTTGCCTTGAGATTCCTGGTTAAAATTTTCAACAAGTGTTTTTCATTAGCTTACTTCCCAAAAAGATGGAAAAACGCTAAAGTAATTCCTATCCTCAAACCTGATAAAAACCCAGCAGAAACATCAAGTGATCGACCAATTAGCTTACTTTCTTCTATCAGTAAACTTTTTGAAAAAAATATCTTGTTGAGAATGATGTCTCATATCAATGAGAATTCAATTATTTTACCAGAGCAGTTTGGATTTCGTCATGAACATTCAACTACTCATCAACTTGTCAGAGTAACGAACATGAAATCAAATAATTCTTCTGGGTTATCCACTGGAGTTGCTCTTCTAGACATAGAAAAAGCACTCGACAGTGTTTGGCACAAAGGTTTAATAGCAAAAATATCTGATTTCCAGTTTCCTATTTATTTGATCAAAATGATTCAAAATTATATAATTGATCGTAATCTTCAGGTTAACTATCAGAATTGCTACCCATACGAGCCGGTGTTCCGCAGGGTTCGAGCGTAGCTCCAATCTTGAATAATATTTTCACTTCTGATCTTCCAAATCTACCCGTTGGTTGTCAGAAATCGCTATTCTGTGACGACACAAGTCTTTCAGCCACAGGAAGAAATCTAAGAGTGGTCTGCAGTCGCCTACAAAGAAGTTTAAATATGTTAAGTGATTATCTGTCAAAATGGAAAATTAAACCAAATGCAGCAAAAACGCAATTAATTATCTTTCCTCATACGCCAAGAGCTTCTTTTCCTAAACCAAACAATAATCACATTCTCAAATTGAATGGCTTGGAATTGACATGGTCTGATCAAGCTAAATACTTAGGTTTAACGTATGACAAAAAACTCACCTTCAAGGATCACATTGAAGGAATCCAGGCAAAGTGTAATAAATATATTAAATGTTTATATTTTCTTACAAACAGAATTTCTAAGCTCTGTTTGAAAAAACAAATTGTTAATTTATAAACAAATTTTCAGACCAGCCATGCTTTATGCAGTACCAATTTGGTCACGTTGTTGTTCCACCAGGAAGAAAACGCTTCAAAGATTCAGAATAAAATTCTGAAATGAATTCTCCTTGGTTTAGTACAAATGAGTTATACAGACTCACAAATATAGAACCATTACATGTAATGTCACATAATATTATAAGCAAATTCCGACAAAAATCGATGCAATCTTCAATTGAATAGATTCGCTCTCTGTATTAATTAGTAAGTTAGTATATAAGTTCTTTTTCCCTATCACACAATAACAGATCGGCTGAAAAGTTCGTATCGTTTCTATGAGAGGGCGCCACTAGAATAAAAATCCATATCATTTTCAGTTAGTACCAACCTTCAAAAGATACGTGTATATATTTGACAGCTGTCTGATTAATAGTTTGTGAGATATTGCATTTTGAGTGAAGCTACTTTTGTTATTGTGAAAAAAAATGGAAAAAAAGGAATTTCGTGTGTTGATGAAACACTACTTTTTGATGAAAAAAAGTGCCGCCGATACCAAAAAATGGCTTGATGAGTGTTATCCAGACTCTGGACCGGGTGAAGCAACAATTCGTAAGTGGTTTGCAAAATTTCGTACTGGTCATATGAGCACCGAAGACGATGAACGCAGTGGACGTCCAAAAGAGGCTGTTACCGATGAAAACGTGAAAAAAATCCACAAAATGATTTTCAATGACCGTAAAGTGAAGTTGATCGAGATTGCTGACACCCTAAAGATATCAAAGGAACGTGTTGGACATATTATTCACGAATATTTTATATGAGAAAGCTTTGTGCAAAATGGGTGCCGCGTGAGCTCACAATCGATCAAAAACAACAACGAATTGATGATTCTGAGCAGTGTTTGGAGTTGTTATATCGAAATAAAACCGATTTTTTCGTCGATATATAACAATGGACGAAACATGGCTCCATCACTTCACTCCGGAGTCCAATCGACAGTCAGCTGAGTGGACTGCACGCGATGAACCGAACCCAAAGCGTGGAAAGATTCAACAATCGGCCGGTGAGGTTATGGCGTCTGTATTTTGGGATTCGCATGGTATAATTTTCATCGACTACCTTGAAAAGGGAAAAACCATCAACAGTGACTATTATATAGCGTTATTAGAGCGTTTGAAGGACGAAATTTCAAAAAAAAAGACCTCATTTGAAGAAGAAAAAAGTTTTGTTTCATCAAGACAATGCACCGTGTCACATGTCGATGAAAACCATGCTGAAATTGAACGAATTGGACTCCCTCATCCCTCATCCACCGTATTCTCCAGATTTGGCCCCCAGTGACTTTTTCCTGTTCTCAGACCTCAAGAAAGAAAGCAATGAAGAGGTAATCGCTGAAACTAAGGCCTATTTTGAGGCAAAGGACAAATCGTACTACAAAAATGGTATCGAAAAGTAGGAAGATCGCTATAATCGCTGTATCGCCTCTGATGGCAATTATGTTGAATAATAAAAACGAATTTTGGCAAGAAAATGTGTGTTTCTATTAAACGATACGAACTTTTCAGCCGAACTGTTACAAGTAGGTTTAGAATTTTCCCTACACAAAAATCTCAGAATTGCTGAAGCAAATGATGTCCTAATGGTAACAACCAAATCATATATATATATATATATATATATATATATATATATATATATATATATATATATATATATATATATATATATATATATATATATATATATATATATATATATATATATATATATATATATATATATATATATATATATATATATATATATATATAATAAAGCTGAAAAGTCACCACTTGTGGCTGAACACCCAATTTAAATTTAATTTATTTTGAACTCATATTCCAATAAATAGTTATTAAAAAATGGAATAATCGTTGTATGGTTGTATCGCATAACGAGAGAGATGAAATTCAAATTCCTGTGAGCAACTATTAAATAAACTATTCTACTTGATCCTTGTGGTGTCTTAAATTTGTTGTTTTCCACTAAGCTAATCCTCTATATCCTTGCAAACTGCGATAAACATTTTCTTTTTACAAACTGCTTTATTTTTATTACTAATGTTATTATCATTATAATTCTTGTTATGATGATTGTTATTTATTTTTATGTCATTTGTTTTAACTTCAGGCTTATGGCTATTATGTCTACGCTTTCTATAATTATCCCGGTTTGGCAGCCTATGTTATTAGTTTTCGTTTTACTACGTGTACTTTCTTCAGGTTGGCCCCCTTTTTCGGTTACCACTGGATATTGACTTTCCTTATATAATAAATTATTTGTATTTCACTTGAATTCTATATTATTATGAAACGAATTATGTGCTCCTGTAATTTTCTGGTTATGGTCTCCTTCTGTTTGTCGCCATTTTGGTATCGGCTTTGCTTCCAAGATAAATACAATTTGTTTTTCTTGTAAGATTATCTTGCCATTCGGGTGTCTATATTAGTAACGTGCTTATTTATAAAGTTCATTCCAAGAATACCGGCAAATCCTAATTCTTCGACCACGTCAAATTTCACTCTAAATTTAAATTCATCTATTAAAAAATCTGCTTCTGTAGTACCGAAATAACCCGCGGAATATTCATTACTCCTGTGTAATGAATTTGTTCTTTAATATTTATTCTAGATGCTCCTATTTATTCTGCTCATCTTCTACTAATTAGGTTGAAACTGGCGCCGCACAGTGGTTTGAATCGACATAAACGTGAACTTAATTCTCTAGCTGTTAAACCGTTGATCCGATATACATAGTTCCTTTGGAGAACTCATTTACAAAAATATACTTCGTGATTTCATCACAAAAATATGTGCAAAAGCCTACTAAGATAAAAGTTTATTTCAACAACTTTTTTCTCTTAAGAGATAGAAAATTGATGTCTTCTACAAAGTTTTAGAACTTCTACCGAGAAAAAACTTTGCCGAAGAAGCTAAAGGTCAAGCGCATGTAGTTTCGGATATATGAAGGATTTTCTGTTGAAACCACTTAAAATCAATTTTTTGTACATAACTGTTTTCGTAATTACTTTCAGTGTCTAGTCTACTATGTTCGAGGCAATTAATAAAAACGTAAAATTACACATTTTTGTTGAAGACTGTGCACGGTTTGGCTTTTTCCCTAAAAAGTTATTCAACATTTAAACTTTTATATACACTAACTTTAACTACTAATAGGAAGCAGGGTCGCAGACCAATAGGCACATACATATACTTTTTGGAAAGTTTAAACCAAGTAATATAAAGTTACGAAGTGTGTAGCGTGACCTTTTTAAATTAAGTGAATGAGAGAACAAAATATAGAGTGCTTTTTTGACCATTTTCTTAGGAAAAACGTACATTAATAAAGTTTTTTAATTTCATATCACGCGTTATTTGTGATATCGACCGAGTTACCTTTAGGCAAAAACTTTTGCAAGAAATTGCAATTTTAACACCAGACGAAAGAGAAGACTTTTCACTATAGCTTACTATTATGACTTAGCGAGTACCGAGTTTTTCGGAATTCCTCTTCAAAGTGAATGGTGATAGCCAGGTGTCTTATATGTTAGACCGTTATCACAAAAAAATCGCGAGTCATTGCCGACTTCAGTAGAAAATGGCAACAGATTAGTTACAAATTTCCTAGCACCAAACAAACTTTTTTTTGTTAATTATTATTCTTTATTTTTAGGTTGATATCAGAGTGAGCGCGGAACGCGATGCGAACGAAGCGATTCAATGCAATGTACTGTTTTCGCATCGCATTCACTATGACAGGTTTGCTTTGATCAAATGTAACTAGCTCGCACGCGTACCTCGACGCTTCGCGTTACGCTTTCACTCTGAAAGCAACCTTAGTCTGTGCACGTTTTTATACTCGAGCTGAGGCATTTCTCTTTTAAAAAATGTCTAGCTTATATTTATAGCTACCCGTGTTTCCAACAGCTTCGCTTTTGCATCGATTGACCAATCAGAGCGATGCTTTCCCTGTTGATATAACGCTTACTCCTTCAAAACCGTCGACTATGGCAGAGAAATCCGGTATGCCGGAGATTTTTTGCAGACAAAATAGGACACTACTAGCTATTAATCAACATTTCAATGATACACAATTAAAAATACAAGGCTATGAACATTCAAATCAATACAGAAAAATATTTCTAATCAAATGATGACATAATATTAATACTTGATACAAAATTAACTGAGCTGTAATTGTTCAAAATCTGACCACATTTCTACGTGTATTTTTCTTGAGTTTCTAATTTGCACCCCAATATAGAAAACAAAATCCAAGAGGTTAGCCAGCTTGGGAAGCCATTTCGTTTCAATTTCTCAACAGCAAGTAGATGTGGTACACAGTCAAAAGCTTTCGAAAAGTCAACATATATCGCGTCGATCTGTTGTCGTTTTTCCATTTTGCTAACAAGTGTCGACACATAGCTCATCAGATTCGTTGTTGTCGACCGTTTTTTGATAAAACCGTGTTGGACCGATGAGATTATATTTTTAACTGCCGGATACAGATTACATAGTAGCATACTTTCAAAAACTTTGGGAAAGCAGCTCAGGATTGAAATTCCTCTATAATTTGTGACATTATGAACGTTTCCGTTTTTGTGAATTGGTAAAATTAAAGCCTTCTTCCACTGCGTCGAAAAAGTATTCTCAGAAAGCGATCGATTGAAAAGTACGGACATAGGTAATGCCAACAACGATGAATATTGTTTGACGATCGACGGCTTGAGTCCATCCGGTCCGGCTCCCTTTGTACTGTCGAGAGTACAAAGGTGTTCATACACATCACGTTCGGTGAAAGATATCCTAGGTTTATTAATTTGTATGTCGGCAAACTACTCAGGTACTGTTCCGACAAAGGTGGTGAGTTATTACTTAGAAGCGAAGAAAGAAGCGAATAGATTTGCTGACTCCTCGGCTGACGATGAGTATTGTCCGTGATAGTTGACACATGCCGGAAATACACGGCTAGTTGTTTTATTACGCACGAATTTCCAAAAAAGCTTGGGATCATCCTTCAGACAGTTTTCAATACGAGATAAGTATGAATGGAAACACGAATTATTCAAAACCTCAAATTGACGCTCTATATCACGAACATGCAATCGATCGTCGTCTCTTCTAGTGCGGAAATAACGTTTACGAGCTTCCCTAATCTATTACGGGCATTACGGAGCTCCGCATTCCACCATGGTCGCCTGTACTGACGTCGACTTATTCGTCTCTTTCGAGAAACGTATTGTTGAAAAACTAAGTCCAATTCATAATAGAATCTACATACCGCTTCATCTAGTGAGCCCAAAGTTAAAATATCCAACCAATTGATTTGCGAAACTCCCGCATTCAAAGTATCCAAATTGCAATGTTCAAAATCATAGTCAATTTCCTCTTTTTTGCTCATGATAAAATATCCGATACATCAAAGGTCAAGACAAACAGATGATGATGACGATCTAGTTTCATTAGACTTTGAGAGGCTGCGAAAAACTCGGTGTCGTCGCCACTGCTGACAAAAGCCAAATCAAGCAGTTTCTCATTATCTTTTTTTTTTTCATAAATACGTTTATTTCATAGGCAATATACATAAGTTTTTCTTCGCCGTGGCATCCACAATACATAGTAGTTTAAACCTAATACATTTCGAATATCATATTAGTATGTTGGTACTCATTAGGTAATCTAAACACTGTTTTAATCAAGCGAGTTGCTATTTTAAATTACATTAAGGCCATCGTCCAAGTACCATGCGCGCGGGTGGTTTTAGAAAATTTTCGATGGAAATTTCGAAAAATTTGACAAAACCAAAAACATATAGACCTTTGAAATGCTTTTATCTATCTACAGGGTGAAAATCACTGGAAAATTCGGAGGATTTTACGAGTCTTATCGAAAATAGCGCTGAAAAAATGAGCTTTTTTGGTAGTTTTTCACAATTATTTGAAAAAATAATTCGATGGAATGAAATTTTTTTTTCCAAAAAAACTTCATGCTGGCAACAAGGATCACATTCGAAAACATTTTTGGAAAACCTTTTCACGATTTTCATGGAAAATCAACGAATTTCATATAACCGATTTCGTGGAAATTTTTGAAATTCGTGGATTTTCTATGAAAAGCGTGAAAAGGCTTTCCAAAAATGTGTCCGAATGTAATCTGTGTATCCATAATAAAGTTTATTTGAAAAAAAAAAGTTTATGTCATCGCTTTATTTTTCCAGATAATTGTGAAAGATCACAAAAACACTCATTTTTCAGAGCTATTTTTGATAAGACTCGGAAAATACTCCGAATTTTCCAGCCATTTTCACCCTGTAGATAGATAAATGTATTTCAAAGGTCTGTATGTTTTGGGTTTTGGCAAATTTTTCAAAATTTCCATCGAAAATTTCCTAAATCCACCCGCGCGCATGGTACTTGGACGATGGCCTTAAATAAAATACATTTATTTTGTACATGATCTTATAACTATTTCAGGTTTGTTTGTATCAGTTCACCACTTATATTCAATATCCTATAGTTGGCTATTGGTTGAACTCATGGAAGAGAAAACAATCTAACATAAAATAAAATTTAAATTGGAACTCCAATGGATTCAATGAAATGATAAAGAAGTTTCATGTATGGAAGGTCACGACAAGCAAGAATGTCGCGAACTGGGACATTGGATAGTCTACCTTGGGTACGCAAGGAATTTATTAGTTGAGATCTGACATCACGAAACTCCACGCATGTCCAAACAACATGGTCAATATCGCGGTAACCTTCGCCGCAAGCACAATGATTAGTCTCGGAAAGTCCAACTCGAAGGAGATGTGCATCTAACGTGTAGTGATTGGACATGAGTCTGGACATCACACGAATGAAATCTCTACTCACATCCAGTCCCCTGAACCATGCCTTTGTCGATATTTTAGGAATAATTGAGTGCATCCACCGACCCAGATCATCTTTATCCCAAGAAGCTTGCCAGCTGGCAAGTGTTCTTTGGCGAGACGCGCTATAGAATTCGTTGAAAACAATCGGTCTCTCATAAATCTCACCCTCAATAGCACCACGTTTGGCTAAAATATCGGCTCTTTCATTGCCTGGAATGGAGCAATGAGCCGGAACCCAAACTATTGTGATTTGATAATTATTATTCAATATGACGTTCAGGCACTGTTTTATTTTGCCCAAGAATAAAGGTTCATTTTTGCAAGCAGCGTTTGAGCGAATGGCTTCAATTGCACTCAGACTATCTGTGAAAAGAAAATAATGGTTTGGAGATAATGTGACGATTACACTCAAACTATAATGAACTGCTGCTAACTCTGCTATATAAACAGATGCAGGTTCTTGAAGCTTAAATGAGACCGAAACATTATTGTTCAATATACCAAACCCAGTAGCCTCTTCAATTCGTGATCCGTCCGTGTAAAATATTTTCTCTGAGTCAATATGCCTGAACTTACTTGTAAATATTTTTGGGATTTCCATCGAGCGTAGGTGTTCCGGGATTCCACGCACTTCGCGCTGCATGGATGTGTCGAAAAATAAAGTTGAGTCAGGGACAATTAGGAGGCTGACACGGATAGGAATATATCTTGAAGGGTTGATTTCCTGTGACATATGGTTAGAATATACTGTCATGAATCTTGTTTGAGATTGAAGCTCAACTAGCCTTTCGAAGTTATTAATAAACAGGGGATTCAGTACCTCACATCTTATTAGCAGTCACGATGAAAGCTCCCAAAAACGATCTTTCAATGGAAGAACTCCCGCCAGAACTTCAAGACTCATTGTATGTGTCGAACGCATGCACCCTAAAGCAATTCGCAAACAACGATATTGAATTCGCTCTAATTTGATAATATGAGAGTTTGCAGCGGAACGAAAGCAAACGCATCCATATTCCATCACTGAAAGTATCGTTGTCTGATACAATTTTATTAGATCTTCCGGATGAGCACCCCACCAAGATCCTGTTATTGTTCGATGAAAATTTACTCTTTGTTGGCATTTTGTTATCAGAAACCTAATGTGTCCTCCCCACGTGCATTTGGAATCAAACCAGCTCTGTTTTCTCCGCAGAGAGTTCGATACCCAGATGAACAGCCCAAACCGACAAGTTATCTAAGGTATCTTGTAATGGTTTTTGCAGATCAATAGCTTTGGGTCCAGTAACTGAAACTACGCCATCATCTGCCAATTGTCTTAGTGTACATGGAGTTACTAGACAGCTGTCAATGTCATTCACGTAAAAATTATAAAGGAGCGGACTGAGGCATGAGCCTTGCGGTAGACCCATGTAGCTAATTCTGAATGTTGCCAAATCGCCATGTGAAAAATGCATGCGTTTCTCTGACAAAAGGTTGTGCAAATAATTATTTATAACCGGTGGAAGTCCATGTTGGTGGAGCTTGTCTGAAAGAACATCAATGGAAACTGAATCAAATGCTCCTTTAATGTCTAAAAATACAGATGCCATTTGTTGCTTTTGAGCGAGGGCAATTTGGATGTCAGACGAAAGTAATGCAAGGCAGTCATTCGTCCCTTTATTTCTACGGAAGCCAAACTGAGTATCAGACAACAACCCGTTCGTCTCGACCCAAGTGTCGAGACGTCGTAGAATAAATTTTTTGAACAATTTTCTGATGCAGGACAACATCGCAATGGGTCTATATGAGTTGTGATTGGAAGCTGGTTTCCCCGGCTTTTGAATGGCGATAACTTTCACTTGCCTCCTGTCAGATGGAACAATATTTTGCTCAAGAAACTTGTTAAACAATTCCAACAAACGTCTTTTTGCGAGGTCGGGCAGATTCTTCACCAAGTTGAATTTAATTCTGTCCAACCCAGGAGCGTTATTGTTACAAGACATGAGTGCTATGGAAAAATCCATCATTGAAAAGGGGCTATCAATGGAACCATTATTTGGAAAAGATTCCCTTATAATGCTATGCGTAGGAACAGAATCTGGACAAACTTTCCTCGCAAAATCAAATATCCATCGGTTCGAGTATTCCTCACTCTCATTCCCTACGTTACGATTCCTCATTCGTCTGGCCGTATTCCAAAGAGTGCTCATTGAGGTTTCTCTTGACAAACCTTCGACAAAATGTCTCCAATAGCTACATTTCTTGGCCCGAACTTCAAGACTCATTGTATGTGTCGAACGCAGTTCCTCCTCCTCGTTTTAAAAACGTCTTGAAAGCATTTTGTTTCGCGTGCTTAGCATCTGAGCACTCTTTGTCCCACCAAGGGTTTGGAGGCCTTCTGTTAGGCGATGGACCAAAAAATCGTTTGGTTTGGGCTTGTTCTGCGGCCTCCAGAATCGAACAAACGAGGAAGTCATATTCTTCAAGTGGGGGGAGCTCTTCCATTGAAGTTAAGACACTTAAAATATTACTTTGGTATTTAATCCAGTCAATATTTTTTGTCAAATCATATGGAATATTAACTGAATTAGCAATGCCTTTGTTACTGCTAATTGAGATGATGATTGGTAAATGATCGCTACCATGTAAATCAGGAAATACTTTCCAGGTGCAATCTAGTCGAATTGAAGTCGAACAAAGAGATAAATCTAATGCACTTGGACGTGCAGGAGGTCTTGGGATCCGTATCATGCTACCCATATTTAGTACCGTCATGCTAAAATTGGCGCAAATATTATATATTAGAGATGATCTGCTATCATTGTAAACGGAACCCCACATCATTCCGTGCGAATTGAAATCTCCTAAAATCAAACGTGGAGCAGGAAGCGCTTCGACAATTTCATTAAGCTGTCGTTGTCCAACTTGAGCTCTTGGAGGAATATATACCGAAGCAATGCAAATGTCCTTTCCTTTAATGTTTATTTGACAAGCAACAACTTTTATACTAGAAGTCGAAGGAATCGAATCGAAGAATCGGAATCTATCGAGACGTATAATGTTAAAGTCATTAAAATTTAAGGCTATGTTTGATGTAAGCCATGTTTCGCACAAAGCAAATACATCACATTTTTGACTATGCAACAAAACTTTAAATGAATCAAGTTTTAACATGATGCTTCGACAATTCCACTGCAGGACAGTGATTGAATCATTTGCGGCGGATGATAAATTATCCATCAAATGATACAAAACCTGAAAGAGCTGGCCATTGAGCTGATAACTGTTTCAAAAAAGTTCTAGCTATTGGAAGGAATGCTGTTATGATGGTCTTTAGAGGTTCAGAAATATTGAATGCAGCGAAAAGCCATTCTACAATTTCCGAAAATTTCAGTAATCCTGTTGGTGAATGTGAAATGGAGCCCACTGGATTATTGTCTTTTCTTGAGCTAGTTCATGGATTGCTTTGTGAATTTGACAAACCAGGAGGCACAGTTTTTGGTTTTAAATTTGGCTTTTTAGCTTTAACACGGGGATCTTTTTTTGAAGGTGTAATTTTAGGTGTCTTATTTGGTATTTTATGGTTTGGTAATCTCCTCTTAACAGACCCTTGAGGAGTGACAAACGAGGTATCTTCACTATTTCCGTCAGAGTCAGATTCCTCTGGCTCCGCAAGATTTGAAAAACCGTTTTCGGTTTCCAAAGGGGAGACATGCATGACCGTTTTAAGCATTTCTGCATATGTGCGCTTAGACCGTGCTTTTAAAGAAAGCTTCATTTTGTCTTTACGCAACTTAAATGCAGCGCATACTGAAAGATCATCATGAGGACTTTCCCCACAATAAACACATTTGTCAACATCTTTATCGCAAAGATTATCCTTATGAGGCCCTTAACATTTGATACATTTGGACTTATTACTACAGTAAGTAGTTGTATGTCCGAATTTTTTACAGTTCGTGCAATTCATAACATGCGGTACGAAAAGACGAACAGGTAGACGAATTAGGAAGATATAAACATGGCTAGGCAATGCAGATCCGGCAAATGTTACGCGAAACGAATCTGAGGGACGATAAGCCTTTTTTCCATCGACAATAGATGCTGAGTACAATTGTTTGCACTCGAGTATCTTAACTCCCTCAAGCATGGAGTTTTTAAAACGGCCAACTCCATTTTTAAGTAAATCATCTGCTGTCAGACTTGCTTCAGTCAGAACACCGTCAATTTCTACCTCCTTCGATGGAATGTAAACTCGATATTCAATAGCAAATAATTTACAGGTTACAATATCGTTTGCTTGTTTCAAGTCGTTAACAACAACTCGAATTTTATCTCTATTAACCTTACAGATTTCTTTAACTTCAGAGTAATGTGATGTCAAATCCTTTGTAATTTGCATCAAGTTTAAAATCTTTTCTTTTTTTCGAAGATAGACTATCCATGGCCCAGTGGTACCCTGTGGATAATGTTTAGCCCTCGGAGTATTTAAACTCTTACTAGAATCCGGAATCGGATTCGGATGATCTTCCATGAGATCATCCATTACATTAAATTTTTTTGTAAATTAATAATACCAAAATAAAAACTTATGTTTAGTAAAATTTCAGATATAAGAAATAAAAAATAAATTAAATTAAATCTACCTTGTAGCTGATGTCTCTGTTCCTTTATCGTGAAGAACGACGTGAAGCTCTTCCAACGATTTCCAATTGGCAGTCTTCTGCTGTTTCCAATTGGCAGTCTTCTGTCGTTTACTGCTGTCTCAGTTTCTCTGCCGTCGTTGTGGACACCACTGCACTTGCTGTGCTGCCTATACCTGACCCCAGGTACAGTGCTTTTGCTCTTGGTGGCGATCAAATGCGATGCTTGCAGTGTAGCACCTCGCGATATATGCTGTCTCTTTTGATCCTACGCAGCGTACAAATTCTGGTACTTGTTAGATCAGCACTGGGTTGCTTTAGCACCTCTGTGCCTTTGCACCCCTTCGTCTTCGCACCTTTATGCGATGTCACCTCTGTGACTCGTCACTTCTATGCTCTCGCACCTCTGTGTCTCTACACCTCTGTGCGTATGAACGGGATGGCCTTCGTTGCTAGCTTTCCAGTCGGGAAACGCCCCGAATATTGCGTTTGCTATGGGCAGTTTAACTACCTGAAGCTTAGAATTGTCTCTTTAGCAGCCGTTAACTCACGAGCCAGTACAATCGAAACACAACCTCTTCGCTTGAATGGTTTTTACTGAGTTTCTCATTATCATTAGACAAATAGTTAATTAGATGTAAACCAGATGCAATCATGGATTCGACCAGTAAAATTTCGTGTTCAGAAGATGCATTATACAGAATTAAACTACCAATATCTTCCTCAAAGCTTCAATTCAGCAGTGGTAAATTATAATCCTCAAGTACAATCACCCTAATACGATCTCCTATCCTATTGCCCAGGTTGTTTATACAAGCAGCATGTTGTTCATATAAAGCGATATTAGAGTGTGGTGGTAGGTAAACAGCACACAATATTAGTGACACAGAAGCGTAATTGATACGAATCGAAACTGGCTCTAAACAATCAGCTTCAGCTAGAGTAACAATATTACTACGAATGCCTTTCTTGACTCCGATCAAGACACCACCACGATTGTACTGGCTAGTAGAAGAATTGCGGTCACAGCGATATATCGTATATTCATCAGGGAGTTCTGAATTGATAATACTGTTTTTGAGCCAAGTTTCGATTAACACAACAACGTCATAATCAGAAGAGGCCAGTGCTGTGTATAATTCATTTGTTTTTATGCGCAGGCCACGTTTTGGTAATATACCGTGAGATATTGTTTTGGTTGATCGTTTGCGTTATTGATTATTTGATCGAAAGCGGGACTTTCAGAAAGCGATTTGGTTTGAATATCGTTATCAATGGATGATGAAATAGCAAAGAGATAGTTGGTGATGCTTAGTGGCTTAATATCAAGTTCATTGCGATGGTTGAAACGTGTTTGAAAATCAAACTGCCTGAAAACCATACCCTTCTGCCAAATGGAATTAGACAATGTTAAAGTTTTAAGCTGCTCGTGTACACCTACTTTGAACGACACAAAAGACAGTTCGCTAAGATTTTTGTCATTAGGAACTAACTTCCGTACATCAACAGTGTCACTGATGTTCAGATTACTTTGATTACGAACAATTAAATTTCTTTAAAGGCGATTTGCAAAAACTCACAAGATATCGACCGAAATTTTTCGTAATAGGGGACTTAAATGCGAAGCATGTCCGCTGGAATTGTAGGCAAAATAACAGTAATGGTAAATTACTTCATAATCAACTCTCAGCTGGTTACTTCACAGTTCTTCATCCCAGTAATCCAACTTGTTTCTTGTCCCGGTTTGGCGGTTCAATGCATAGGGCGCTGGTCTTACAAATCAGTTGTCGTATGTTCGAGCGCCCACCTGGAAGGATTCGTAGTGTCAGTAGAATCGTAACACCAGCCAAGCACTGGTTCTGTACACTCTGAATCGGCTGCGAAGTCTGTTGAAACAGAAGGTCAAATTCCACTGCAGGAATGTAATACCAAGGCTGTGCTTTTCTCTTCCGTGAAAACCCCGTCTACAATTGATCTGGTTCTAACAGATCAAAGTCACATTTGTAGTGAAAGGATTACACATGCGGACTTTGACTCAGATCATCTTCCTGTAACATTCAGACTTTCCATCGAAGCTATAAATAATCCAATTAGTGCTATGTTCAACTATAATAGAGCTAATTGGTTGAATTACAGATCTCACATTGAAAATCATGTGGATCATGAAACTATTTTAGAAAATTCTCCGGACATCGACACAGCAATTGATAATATGATTCATTATATTATCGAAGCTAGAAATCTTTCAGTTCCCAAAGCTCAAACTAAATTAAATTCTCCTATCATCGATGACAATCTTCAACTGCTCATTCGGTTGAAGAATGTGCGTCGACGACAATATCAACGTTCTCGTGATCCTGCTATGAAAAGCATAGTTAAGGATTTACAAAAAGAAATTAAACATAGATTTACTCTTTTGCGGAATGAAAATTTCGCTAAAGAAGTTGAACAAATTAAACCATATTCTAAACCTTTCTGGAAACTTTCTAAGGTTCTTAAGAAACCTCAGAAACCAATTCCTGCTCTCAAGGAAGGCAATCAAATACTTCTTACAAATTGCGTAAAAGCTCAAAAACTTGCTCAGTAGTTCGAGAGTGTACACAATTTTAATTCGAACGTTGTGAGTACTCTTGAAAATGAAGTCTCCCTGAAATATGATCATATTTCAACCCAAGTGTTATCACAAGATGACAATATTAAGACGAATTTTGATGAAATTAAATCAATTATTAGGAAACTTAAAAACAAGAAGGCTCCTGGTAATGATGGAATTTTTAATATTCTTATTAAAAATCTTCCCGATGTTGCCTTGAGACTCCTGGTTAAAATTTTCAACAAGTGTTTTTCATTAGCTTACTTCCCGAAAAGATGGGAAAACGCTAAAGTAATTCCTATCCTCAAACCTGATAAAAACCCAGCAGAAACATCAAGTTACCGACCAATTAGCTTACTTTCTTCTATCAGTAAACTTTTTACAAAAATGATCTTGAGAATGATGTCTCATATAAATGAAAATTCAATTTTTTTACCAGAGCAGTTTGGATTTCGTCATAAACATTCAACTACTCACAGGCCCGTACCCAGGATTTCATTTCGGGAGGGGCCCAAAGAATAAAAAATACTGTTACTGAAGATTGCTTATGTACCTAATTTTCGGTGTGCCTTTTACAGGTGTTTTTAACAAACACTTTGAACTTTTCCACTAGAACTGATTTTGTTTTACATTTCATTACGTTTACTGTCTTGTTATTTCTGTAACACATGTCTGAGATCATTTAAATAATTATATATCTGTTTTTGATTTCGGGTGGGGCCAGGGCCCCTTGGGCCCCCCCTCTGGGTACGTGACTGACTACTCATCAACTTGTCAGAGTAACGAACACGATAAAATCAAATAAATCTTCTGGGTTATCCACTGGAGTTGCTCTTCTAGACATCGAACAAGCATTCGACAATTTTTGGCACAAAGGTTTAATAGAAAAAATGTCTGATTTCCAGTTTCCTATTTATTTGATCAAAATGATTCAAAATTATTTAATTGATCGTACTCTTCAGGTTAGCTATCAGAATTGTAAATCTGAATTGCTACCCGTACGAGCCGGTGTTACGCAGGGTTCGAGCGTAGCTCCAATCTTGTATAATATTTTCACTTCTGATCTTCCAAATCTACCCGTTGGTTGTCAGAAATCGCTATTCTGTGACGACACAAGTCTGTTAGCCACAGGTAGAAATCTAAGAGTGATCTGCAGTCGCCTACAAAGAAGTTTAAATATTTTCAGTGATTATCTGTCAAAATGGAAAATTAAACCAAATGCAGCAAAACCGCAATTAATTATTTTTCCTCATAAGCCAAGAGCTTCTTTTCTTAAACCAAACAATAATCACATTCACATGCCGTTTTTCATTGAAAAACACTGGTGGCGTGGATTGCTCTGGTTTTGCACTTTCGGGCAGAAATGCAACATTCTGATGGTGTTTCATTGCGATTTCTGCTCGAAAGTGCAAAATCAGAACAATCCACGCCACCAGTGTTTTTCAATGAAAAACGCCATCAAATTGAATGGATTGGACATGGTCGGATCAAGCTAAATACTTAGGTTTAACGTAAGACAAAAAACTCACTTTCATGGATCACATTGAAGGAAACCAGGCAAAGTGTAACAAATATATTAAATGTTTATATCCTGTTATAAACAGAAATTCTAAGCTCTGTCTAAAAAAAAACAAATTGTTAATTTATAAACAAATTTTCAGACCAGCCATGCTTTATGCAGTACCAATTTGGTTGTTGTTTCACCAGAAAGAAAACGCTTCAAAGGATTCAGAATAAAATTCTGAAAATGATTTTGAAGCGTCCTCCTTGGTTTAGTACAAATGAGTTACACAGACTCACAAATATAGAACCATTAGATGTAATGTCACATAATATTATAAACAAATTCCGACAAAAATCGATGCAATCTTCAATTGAATCGATTCGCTCTCTGTATTAGTTAATAAGTTAGTATATAAGTTCCATTTTCCCATTACACAATACAACTAGGTTTAGAATTTTCCCTACACAAAAATCTCAGAATTACGGAAGCATATGATGTCCTCATGGTAACAACCAAATCATATATATAATAGTGCTGAAAAGTCACCACTTGTGGCTGAACACCCAATTTAAATCTTAATATTTTAATTTAAATTCATATTCCAATAAATAGTTATTTTAAAAAAAAAGTCGGACAGATGCACTACGATTTGTATGATATGAGGTATGAAAAAATTCAAGAGGTTAGCCAGCTTGGAAAGCCATTTCGTTTCAATTTCTCAACAGCAAGTAGATGTGGTACGCAGTCAAAAGCTTTCGAAAAGTCAACATATATCGCGTCGATCTGTTGTCGTTTTTCCATTTTGCTAACAAGTGTCGACACATAGCTCATCGGATTCGTTGTGATCGACCGTTTTTTGATAAAACCGTGTTGGACCGATGAGATTATATTTTTAACTGCCGGATACAGATTACATAGTAGCATACTTTCAAAAACTTTGGGAAAGCAGCTCAGGATTGAAATTCCTCTATAATTTGTGACATTATGAACGTTTCCGTTTTTGTGAATTGGTAAAATTAAAGCCTTCTTCCACTGCGTCAAAAAAGTATTCTCAGCAAGCGATCGATTGAAAAGTACGGACATAGGTAATGCCAACAACGATGAATATTGTTTGACGATCGACGGCTTGAGTCCATCCGGTCCGGCTCCCTTTGTACTGTCGAGAGTACAAAGGTGTTCATACACATCACGTTCGGTGAAAGATATCCTAGGTATATTAATTTGTATGTCGGCAAACTACTCAGGTACGGTTCCGACAGAGTTGGTGAGTTATTACATAGCACACTTTGAAAGAAAGAAACGAATAGATTTGCTGACTCCTCGACTGACGATGAGTATTGTCCCTGATAGTTGACATATACCGAAAATACACGGCTAGTTGTTTTATTACGCACGAATTTCCGAAAAAGCTTGGGATCATCCTTCAGGCAGCTTTCAATACGAGATACGTATGAATGGAAACACGAATTATTCAAAACCTCAAATTGACGCTCTATATCACGAACATGCAATCGATCGTCGTCTCTTCTAGTGCGGAAATAACGTTTACGAGCTTCCCTAATCTATTACGGGCATTACGGCGCTCCGAATTCCACCATGGTCGCCTGCACTGACGTCGACTTATTCGTCTCTTTGTTGAAAAACCAAGTCCAACTCACAATAGAATCTACATACCGCTTCATCTAGTGAGCCCAAAGTTAAAATATCCAACCAATTGATTTGCGAAACTCCCGCATTCAAAGTATTCAAATTGCAATGTTCAAAATCATAGTCTATTTCCTCTTTTTTGCTCATGATAAAATATCCGATACATCAAAGGTCAAGACAAACAGATGATGATGACGATCTAGTTTCATTAGGCTTTGAGAGGCTGCGAAAAGCTCGGTGTCGTCGCCACTGCTGACAAAAGCCAAATCAAGCAGTTTTGCATTATCATTAGACAAATAGTTAATTTGCTGTAAACCTGATGCAATCATGGATTCGACCAGTAAAATTTCGTGTTCAGAAGATGCATTATACAGAATTAAACTACCAATATCTTCCTCAAAGCTCCAATTCAGCAGCGGCAAATTATAATCCTCAAGTACAATCACCCTAATACGATCTCCAATCCTATTGCCCAGGTTGTTTATACAAGCAGCATGTTGTTCATATAAAGTGTTACACTCTAATAACAGGTAGGTAAACAGCACGCAAAATTAGTGACACAGAAGCGTAATTGATACGAATCGAAATTGGCTCTAAACAATCAGCTTCAGCTAGAGTAACAATATTGCTACGAATGCCTTTCTTGACTCCGATCAAGACACCACCACCACGATTGTACTGGCTAGTAGAACAATTGCGGTCACAGCGATATATCGTATATTCATCAGGGAGTTCTGAATTGATAATACTGTTTTTGAGCCAAGTTTCGATTACAACAACAACGTCATAATCAGAAGAGGCCAGTGCTGTGTATAATTCATTTGTTTTTATGCACAGGCCACGTTTTGGTAATATACCGTGAGATATTGTTTTGGTTGATCGTTTGCGTTATTGATTATTTGATCGAAAGCGGGACTTTCAGGACTTGTCGATTTGGTTCGAATATCGTTATCAATGGATGGTGAAAAAGTGAAGAGGTGGTTGGTGATGCTTAGTGGCTTAATATCAAGTTCATTGCAATGGTTGAAACAGAGAGGTCAAACGTGTTTGAAAATCAAACTGCCTGAAAACCATACCCTTCTGCTCGTGTACACCTATTTTGAACGACACAAAAGACAGTTCGCTAAGATTTTTGTCATTAGGAACTAACTTCCGTACATCAACAGTGTCACTGGTGTTCAGATTACTTTGTACCAATCCACGAATGTCTTCTTCAGTAGCAGTTGGATGGAAACCAGATAAATAAATCCAAAACATATTTTGATTCGGACTTCGCTCAGCTAGTGGAATTAATACGTTCGGTACGATGTTTTTTGTGCCTTCTGACGTATTTTCCTTAGGCTTAGAAAGATCAGGGTCCAAACTGGGTCGCTTGCGAGATATGCTTGATATGCCATCAGTGCGCTGGACTCGATGCTGAAAAACGGTCGGTATGTACTTGAGATTTTTTTAAATTTTTTTCACTATTTTGCTCAAAAGAATGTCCTGAAGTGCTTTACTATGCTCTGCAGTGATTGCTTCCATTGCATTGTTTGTTGACAAAATTTCTTGACGGAAGGTCAAGCTAAGAGCATTTCGATACTGTTTCACGGAATGGCAGCTGACTGCTTCACGCACTTTAGATGAAATGATGATCTGCAAAAGCCATTAAAAACAATTTCTTCTGCCTTATCCTAGCTGCAAGCACAAGCACAACAGATGGTGGCAGCGTCCATTGTGTAGTCACGGTTAAATATAATTTATCGAACGAAGATGCGATATTTACACGAAAAAGGTGACCTCGAGTTTTATCGCACGAAATGATGGCCAGTGAACGAGGACCAAAACGATTCACCGTTGGAATCCAATATGAAATCGTGAAAAAAAAAATGAAAATTAGAAACCGAGTGAATCACAAGCCAACAACGTTATTTATCTCATACTGTTCAGGGTATGCGGGTAGACTTACAGTAGATCCGAATTTGATTATCAGATAGCTTTCGTATAACTGCTGTTAAGCAGGCCAAAATGGGTTCTGAGGTTCGCCTTCCAGCAAGAACATCCAGCCATATAATAAAGAATTTCGCTGTACCAGCCTAAACCAGCCTGATGGTTTGTTTGTTAGATGGGTGCGTCTTACACATTTCTGACCTTCAGGGAGAGACATAAAGCTTCCCCCACGTGACCCAGGTTGGCAATCCACTTCATCATCCAGTCATTCACTTGGAAGATACCCTGATGCATTCCCTGCCCCTCTCCGTTGTCGATATATTTGAGCATAATGCAATATAATATAATATAATATAATACAATGTAATATAATATAATTGTTGCGTCGCACTAGTTTTACTGGCGACACTGTTTACCAACACTGCCTTCTGCAGATAGTTGGTGCTACCGTTCATAGAATTATGTCAGTTTCTCAGGCCCTTCTGGCAACTGAGTTTTTCATTTTATCTTCTCGCTCTGTTCACAATCATCAGACCAGTCAGTCTCAAATAAACCTGCATTAGAATCGGACCGTTTTTGATCTGTCATAAAGTCCGAAGTGTATCGAACAGCAGAAGTGAAATACACTAGCAATAGTCAGTGAATAAAGTGACTCAAACGTTAAAAAAGTATACTTTTTATTGGCAAGAATCCGCCAAGGTTCATCCAGTTGTGAGACCGCTGTGGCTGCTTTGGTGACCGCTGTGGCTGTTTGCAGAACCCGTTAGTTGCATTGCTGCTCGTTCGTTAGATGATCAGTTTCGTTAAGTTTGAGTTTGTTTCTCCTTCTGCTCATTGATAGCGTTTTCGGTTGGACAATAGTCGGATCAGCATGCCAAGTTTCTCCTACACAGACCCCCGTGTCAACAGCAAACGGCATGGTCGTTTCGATGTTATCGTTAGAAGACAGTTTGGAGCGTTTCTGGAAAACTGAAGAGCTGACAACGAAAGACAACTACTCTAGCGAGGAAAGACACTGTGAATCCTGTTACCAGTCAACTGTTTCTCGAAATTCCGAAGGATGCTATATCGTTCGATATCCCAGAAACCCAGACTTCAACGTGATGCTGGGTGAGTCGAAGAGCTGTGCGCTACGACGGTTCGAATTACTTGAAAGACGTTTGAAACGAAATTCAAATCTCAAAGATGAATACCACCAGTTTATGCGAGAATATCTCTCCCTCGGCCATATGCGATTGGTTGAAGCGGACGACGAATACAATTCCCAAACTTACTACCTGCCGCACCACCCCGTTTTCAAGGAAGCAAGTACCACAACCAAAATTCGAGTCGTGTTTGACGGATCAGCGAAAACTTCTTCCGGCTTCTCTCTGAACGAAGCTCTCTGTGTCGGTCCCGTGGTGCAGGACGATCTATTGACCATCATTTTGCGCTTCCGAACCTATCCGATTGCGCTCGTCGGTGATATCGCTGAAATGTACCGGCAAGTACTTATTCACCCAGACGATTCTGCTCTTCAACGTATCCTTTGGCGTTTTTCTGATCAAACACCAGTCCAGACATATGAACTACTCACTGTTACGTATGGTCTCGGTCCGTCTTCATACCTAGCAACTCGTACACTTCAGCAACTGACCGAAGACGAAGGGATTTCTTACGCGTTGGCAGGAGCTGCTATTAAAAAATGTTTTTACGTAGACGACTTCATAGGTGGAGCTCAAACCATCGAAGAAACAATCCATCTACGCACCGAACTGAGCGACTTGTTGCACAAAGGAGGATTTACACTACGAAAATGGACTTCTTATCAGTTCGAAGTTTTGCAAGGTCTTCCCAATGATGAGATTGGTACTCAATCTGCTTTACATTTCAACCCTAACGAGACAATTAAAGCCCTTGGTATTAGCTGGGAGCCTGAAGCCGATCACCTTCGTTTCGACTCTCAAATTCGATGTAGTAATGAACCGCCAACCAAGCGTACTATTCTTTCGGATATAGCAAAACTATTTGACCCTTTAGGACTAATTGCCCCCGTTGTAGTTCGAGCAAAGATACTGATGCAAGAGTTGTGGCTGCTATCGTGCGGATGGGACGATCCTGTTCCAGAACCTATTAAAACCAAATTGGAGAAGTATTACCACGAATTGGCGAATATCTCCGAGCATCGAGTATACAGATACGCGTTTCTACCTGACTCAGTTGTATAACTGCACACATTCGCAGATGCATCCATATCTGCATACGGTGCCTGCACATACGTCCGCTGTGAAAGTAAAAATACGACTACTGGCTTCGAAGACACGCGTCGCTCCGCTGAAACGAATAAGTATTCCTCGTTTGGAGTTGTGTGCGGCAGTACTAGCAGCCCATCTACATGCTCACATAAAGAAAGCTATCGATGTAAACGTTTCAGAATCATATTTTTGGTCTGACTCATCTGTCACTCTGCACTGGCTACGATCACCACCGAATGTTTGGCCTACATATGTGGCTAACAGAGTATCTGAAATTCAGCAGTTTACACATGGTTGTCAATGGAAGCATCGGATGTGAAAATCCTGCTGACCTGGCTTCACGTGGCATGTCGGTTGATGAGTTTTTGAAAAACGATATTTGGATCAGCGGTCCCAGTTGGTTATCACGTCCACTCAAAGATTGGCCAGAATCAATCCCACCAAGTGTTTCACACGAGGAATTGGAAATCAAACCTACCGTCGCAGTTACTCAAATAACGCCAACAGTACATACCTGGTTTCTCCGTTGGTCGTCATACGGCCGTCTTCTTCATGTCATTGGGTACTGCATGAGATTCGTCAACAATACCCGAGCTAAAATACGCACGCAGCCGCCCACCTC